>NC_091749.1:63923734-64131234 GCF_043380555.1 Nothobranchius furzeri
GGCAGTCCCACTGGACTGGCAGACCGGGGTGGTGGTCCCCTTATTTAAAAAGGGGGGGCCGCAGGGTGTGTTCCAACTACAGGGGGATCACACTCCTGAGCCTTCCTGGTAAGGTCTATTCAGGGGTTCTGGAGAGGAGGGTCCATCGGATTGTTTAACCTCAGATTCAGGAGGAGCAATGTGGTTTTCGTCCTGGCCGTGGAACAAGCCCTATACCCTTAGGGGGATCCCGGAGGGTGCGTAGGAATTTGCCCAACCAGTTTACATGTGTTTTGTGTATTTGGAGAAGGCGTTTGACTGCGTCCCTCGGGGGACCCTGTGGGGGGCACTCTGGGAGTATGGGGTACCAGGCCCCCTGATACGGGCTGTTAGGTCCCTGTATGACCGACGTCAGAGTTTGGTCCGCATTGCCGGCAGTAAGTCGGGCTCGTTCCCAGTGAGAGTTGGACTTCGCCAAGGCTGCCCTTTGTCACCGATTCCGTTCATAACCTTTATGGACAGGATTTCTAGGCGCGTCCAAGGTGTGGAGGGCATCCGCTTTGATGGCCTGAGGATCAGGTCTCTGCTTTTTGCACATGACGTGGTCCTGTTGGCTTCATCAGAACGTGATCTTCAGCTTTCGCTGGAGCGGTTCGCAGCCGAATGTGAAGCAGCTGGGATGAGAATCAGCTCCTCTAAATCTGAGACCATGGTCTTGATTCGGAAAAGGGTAGAATGCCTTCTCCATGTCAGGGATGAGGTCCTGCCCCAAGTGGAGGAGTTTAAGTGTCTTGGTGTCTTGTTCACAAGTGAGGGAAAACTGGAACGTGAGATCGATAGGCGGATTGGTGCTGCTTCTGCAGTGATGCGGGCGTTGTACCGGTCTGTAGTGGTGAAGAGAGCTGAGTCGGAAGGCGAAGCTCTCGATTTACCGGTCCATCTACGTTCCTACCCTCACCTATGGTCATGAGCTTTGGGTAGTGACCGAAAGAACGAGATTGCGGATACAAGCGGCT
The DNA here is from genome assembly GCF_043380555.1 of Nothobranchius furzeri. NCBI lineage: Eukaryota > Metazoa > Chordata > Actinopteri > Cyprinodontiformes > Nothobranchiidae > Nothobranchius > Nothobranchius furzeri. Next base: position 63,924,730 of record NC_091749.1, read on the forward strand.
GAAATGAGTTTTCTCCAAAGAGTGGCTGGGCTCTCCCTTAGAGATAAGGTGAGAAGCTCAGTCATCTGGGAGGGGCTTGGAGTAGACCCGCTGCTCCGCCTGTTGAGTTGGCTCGGGCATCTGGTCAGGATGCCTCCTGGATGCCTCCCTGGTGAAGTTTTCCGGACACGTCCAACCGGGAGGAGACCTAAAGGTAGACCCAGGACACGGTGGAGGGACTATGTCTCTCACCTGGCCAGGGAACGCCTTGGGATTCCCCCGGAGGAGCTGGCTGGGGAGAGGGAAATCTGGGCCTCTTGCCTTGGGCTACTGCCCCCGCGACCCGACTCCGGAAAAGCGGAAGAAAATGGATGGATGGATGATATAATGACAATTTAAAAGTTTTACATTTAAATAAATGAATGAAGAACATCTTTTAACTTTTGTTTGCACTCTACGCATCTCCTTAGGACATAAAAATGCACTTTAATTGGTATAAACATACAGTCTTTAACTCAATCTTCACCAAACTTAATAAAAATTCCTTCCTTTTCTACCCCTAAATACAGATGTATGGTTGTGAAAAGCTGAAGATAGTTGAAAATGCAGCAGACTCACACAACGATGATTCACATCATAAGAAGAAGTGAGCTGCGATTTCCCTCAAGTTTTAATTCAACAGTTAAGTCAGCAACAAGTGCGGCATGTGTCAGGGTGACTGATACGCCAGCGCTCAGTGCCTTTCAGCCTCCTTCAGTCATCCTCCACCCGTACATGCGTATGTGTGGAGGCTCACGAATGGGAGGCAAGGTTGCCTGGCAACCGGTGGTCAGGATAAGACTGGGCTGACAATGATTGTATTCAGAACATAGACCTTCAGCAAAGAGTACAGGTCTGGAGGAAAAACAAACGTGCCTCTGGGTGGATGCGGAGACGTGACCCTGGCGTGTGGTTTAAATGGCAACCCACCCGGGAGCCGGAGTCCACGTCTGTGTGGGGAAGCTTTCAAAGATAAAACAAGGTCTTTCTTCACCCTGTCCTCGTGCATCAGTCCACACAGAGACAAGAAATGAAAGCTTCAGAAGGTTTGCTCTTTATAAAATGTAGATTGAGGTAAACTTTTCTAAACATTTGTTGTTTTGCTCAACCTCTGAAATAAAAGAGATGTTTAAAATAGGCAAACATTTTGTTATTATAATTGCTTTTTTCTTCTTATGTGCATTTAGGAGTTAACACAGACTAGGATGATAACCTTCAGTCACACAAATGTTTCAGTTTGGGTCTCTGGTTTTAATCATTCAACACTTTTTCAAGCCAGCAGTCTGTAAACAGTTTTTTTTTCTGTTTCCATTAGAGAATAAAGCCCAGTAAGCAGGTTTCCCCAGCACTCATCTGTCAGCGACTCGTGTTTAACACCCGAGTCGCTGCTGAAGGGGAAAAAAACGGCCTTTGTTTTTGTTTTCATTGTGATATTTAAAGGATTTGTTTTGTTCTTTATCTCACCTGATTACCCATTTTTTTTGTATGCAGCCTTGCAAAAACAGCCTCTCACTGTAAGCTGTCAGGGTTTTAACCCATAATTACTAGGATGTGGACACAAACGCGTGATTTCTGTTCCGCTGACAGACAACTACACCTCAGCTGTCTGAATAGGGCGATGTGACCCATCCACCCTGATGTCATCCATCATCTTGATCCCCACGGATCTCTATATGCGTGCAGGAAAACACGCCATAAACTTCAATTACCATAAAGATAGGCCCCTGTGCTGCTCCTGGGAGGGCAGCCGGTGTGTACAGACCTTTTAAAAGAGCAGATACTATTGATTACTGAGACAAAGTCATTAGCAGGGGGTTTAATCAGACAGCTTGTTAATGAGCGACTGAGCGTGACCGCCCCTCCTCGTGTAAACTTTACACCCAGCACCACCACGTCTGCCTTCCCCCAGCCCCCCTTCTATTCCCTCTGGAGGATATTCAATCACACCATTCGTGGAGTGCTTTCCATTCTTTGGTGCTGAAAAAGAGGAAGGCTGTCTTTTCTTCCTGAAACCAATTAGGTTCTCCATCAGCTTTGTATCGCAGTCTGATGGTGACCCGAAGAAAAGCTCATTTAAACACCTCCAAATATCATGCAAGTGCTTTTCTTTTCAAGGCTTTTAGAATCAGAAGATGTGGAGCTGAGCAAAACCGTTGAAGCATGCCTTTTTTCCTGCTTTCACTCCATCCTGTTAACATGAAACCCCATTGTCTCGTTTCTTTATCATATTTGAGCTCTTTATTTTGAAGCTCACTGTGAATCCTGATGTTGCACTGAGAGGAGGAACATTAAATTTATATGAAAAAGGGTGGAATTTGGTAATAAAAATTAATCTAATTAATCAGAGGCTTTGTAATTCATTAATCTTGATTAATCAAGAAGGAAAAGAAAGGAAACAATCTTTTATCTAGCGCCTCTTAAGATAAAAACTGTGAGGCATGTCACAAAAAAATAAAGTTAAAGTATAAAAAGATTTCTAAAATGATTAACAACATATTTTAAAGGAGAAAAGAAAAACAAATGTTGGAAGGGGAGAAAGAAAATGAATAGGAAAGAGGGAAGTCAATGGATCCCGAGAAAGGCGGAATAAGGAATGAGGAGAGGTTGGTGATGAAGGTCACACCAAAACCTGAACAGTTGAGTTTTCAGCTGCTTTTTAAAGGAGACCATTGGTCTCAGGGTCAGGGGGAGAGAGTTCCACAGTCTGGGGGCCACAGCAGCAGATGATCTGTCACCTTTGGTCTTTAGCCTGGTGCTGCACAACCAGTAGGCTTTGGCCACTGGACCTCAGGGACCTGCTGGAGATGTAGGGACTGAGAAGATCACCAATGTAAGATGGTGCTTGTCCATGTAAGGCCCTATAGACCAGAACCAGGATCTGGAAATGAACCCTGAAGTTGACTGGCAGCCAGTGAAGCTGGAGGAGAAGCGGGGTGATGTGGGAGTGTTTGGAGGACTTGGTCAGAAGCCGAGCAGAAACCCGACTCCTCCACAGGAAACAGAACAATACATTACCCTCCTCGTCCTTATGCTACATTTCTGATATAACATTTTTGACTTGTGTCACAGCAGCTTGTGAGTCAGTGCATGTGGCTAAAGCCTGCCTCCTGTTGGCAAGTGTGTCCTATTCCTCAGTGCACTCATGCATATTTCAGTAGGAGCTGAGGGAAGGAATCAATGGAGCAGCCGGGGGGCGGGCATGTGGGAATTCAGACATTCGTTTAGGAGTTGTCGACATAGAACAGTTAGTATGAAAACCTGAAGGGAAGGGGGTGTGACAGAGACAAAAAGCAATGAAGGTCTGCTGCAGAAAAAGAAAAATGTCAACCAAAGAGGTTCTGCTTTCCTTTAGCTGATCCTCCGGTGAAAGACCTGACTAAAAGTCCAGGATGTAGATTTTGTTGTTGACATTTATTCTGTTTGAAATTAACCTTTAGATGACCACTGAATTTCTGTGAATGAAAGCGGGTCAGATGAATATTCCTTCGGTGTGTGACAGGGAAGAGGTTTATCCGGCATGTCGGACTTGACCTCTGTCGACCTGAACATTTTAATCTGCAGGATGACAGCTGAGACGAGCCTCGTCTGGTGCTTCCTCTGTGGCCGACCCAGCCTCTGCACACGCCTGTGCTTGTACCGTCAGTTTTTTATGCCTCTCCCATACATGCATCCTCGCTTTAGAGGAGCGGATCAGCTTGTATTAACACAATCTTAATGGTTCTGTAATGAAGGGTTTATTGCCAGTGGGGCGGGGGGGGGGGGGGGGGGGGAATGCTGCCTTTGCAAGGCCTCTTGGGAATGCTCATGGCTCACTGGGAGAAGGTTTCAGCTGAACTCATCTCATTTTCTCCTCTTTTTTTAATTTTTCAAGGCTTCCTATTGTGCCGCTAGTTGCCATGGCAACAGTTTGTTTTCAGCTCTAATGACATGCGTCTATAAAAATACATCCGCAGTAAGGAGAGCTAGCATACAGTGGTCTTTTTTTTAAATAAACATTTGTTTAAAGGTTTTGTGTGTGTGTGTGTGTGTGTGCATGTGCGTGTGTGTGTGTGTATGTGTGTGTATGTGTGTGTATGTGTGTGTGTGTGTGTGTGTGTGTGTGTGTGTGTGTGTGTGTGTGTGTGTGTGTGTGTGTGTGTGTGTGTGTGTGTGTGGATTAGTGCAGCCTATGTGCTGGTGCTACGAGGTGAAGTTTCATTTGGTTTAATGGGATTTTGACAAAGCAGGAGATAATTTGCCTTTCAAGCCACACATGCACAACAAGCTTGTAATTATTAGAGGTGTGTGTGTGTGTGTGTGTGTGTGTGTGCGAGAAGGTTCTTGTTCTAAGGCTCTTGTTCCAGTCATCATCTCCTCCCTGGTTTGATTGTGTTCTGTCTTCCTTTTGCAGATGTTAAATGAGCGTCATGTGATGGTGCGTGTTGGCGGAGGTTGGGAGACATTTATGTGTTACCTGCAGAAACACGATCCCTGCAGAGGAGGAGGTGTGGGGACACTGGCCAGACCTATGGTCGAGGTCTGCAGGGGCAAAGCGAGGCCATCTAGTCTCAACGTCTCACCAGATAGTTACATGGTGGTCGGAGCTCATTATCGCGGGAAGAAATAGACTCCGACTGATTCTGGCTTCAGCTTAACCTGAACAAACGGAACCTAATCCGTGATTTGTAACATCCATACGAGGTTTGACAACAGATGTTTTTCATAAATCTAAAATTTTATTTATATATAAATATAAATATAAATGTTCACTTGAAGAAGTCAGAGATGATCATGGAGGCGGTAATTGTGACATAATGTATAATTTAACTACTTTGTATTTTTAACAGAAACAGATTTGAAGTATCATGCATTGATTCTTTTCATCTTTAACCTTGTTATAAATAAACTAACATTTACAAAATGCTGTTATAAAGAATAAATGGAAATATTTTGCAAGAAGTTTTATTATTGTAGTGAATCTGAGTAGGTTTTGTACCAGATGTTAATTATTGGTGGAGAGCATGAAGGATGGAAAACGTCATGTTTTGCTTCTCCTCTAGGTGGCGCCACATCCTCAATCACAAAATCGTGTGTAACCTTTGCAGTGCTCACTGATTCATCCTGCTGCATCATTAGCTCGATTAAAGCAGCAACAAGACACGTTTTCAAAGATAAAATGCTTTTTAAAAGAAACCTAAGTGGTGATGATTGACATCATGATGTGTTTTTGGAGAGAAAAACTGCAGCTAAAGGAAAGAAAATGGAACCACTGCAAATCTTAACAATCACATATTTTATTTCATTAAAATAAATTAATTAAAAATGGACATATATTTTAGTTTAAATATTTTTGATATATTTAAAGAAACTAACTAATGAAATCATGCAAGATCGTTTTTAGGCCCACACAACATCTGAAGTGGATGCACTTATAGAAAAATGATGTTTAGAAAAGAAAAGGCTGTGCTACTGAAACAGGAGCCCCACCCAACTGTGGTGTTTTAATCAGTCGACTCGAACACGGGTAGGTACCACTTTTGAAAAGGTTTTGAAATGTTCTGCTACTGTGTGCTACTCTTCTCCGCCGAGCCACAGCTGCATGTTGCCGTTTTTTGGAATTGACTTGTTTTGTGGCTGTTTTTGGATGAAAACCTGTGCTGTAATACTTTCAGGCGGCACATCTGAATAAAACCAACACTGGAAAGGTTTGATTCTCTGGCCGGCGACACACAAAAACTTTGCAAGAGTCACGTGAAACTGTCAGTCAGTACTTATACATTACAGTTTACTGCTTTTAACATTAAGGTGGATGAGTTTGTGTGAATTCAAACTGTGGAAAACTCAAATTAGCAAACTTCTCTGTCTTCCGCAACAACCATAAGAGCCCTATACTCATTAATTATATATATATATATATATATATATATATATATATATATATATATATATATATAATTTGAAGCCAACATCTTTGCCAAGGACACAGCGTGAAGCTTGTTGCATGCTCTGATCATCTTTGGTTGACAACTCCAACCTCACTTTGTTTCCAGACCCCAAAGAGACAAACTTTACGTTTCATTGATTTTCCCTGACTGATGGTGAAAGGACTGAGCATCACAAAAGTGTTGGGAAACACACAAGGAAACCATATCTTTTTCTATGAAAGCTGGTAGAACCTTCATGATTCCCACCAGATGGTCAACACTTGTAGCAACATCATCACACATGGCTGTATTGTTCCTTTGTCATGAACTGGTGTTGTGTTGTCATTTACAAAAATAAAGTCGCCCTGTTTGCTGAGGGATGAGCGAAGCACAGGGGAAAAAACCCATTTGATGCAAACTCAAAAACATAAATGTCACCAAATAATTTGCTTCGTACTTTTAGAACCGTTTACGTTGTTCGCTTCCATATATGGTTCAGAACTAAACTTATTTAGACAGACTTTAAATGTTCTTTGCCTAAAACCATCATATGAAAGCCTTCCCTGAACAGCCGTCATTAGGAAAAAAAAACATTTAGGATTAGGAATAGGGTTAGGGTTAGCCAGTCTGATCACAGCCAAAACCAAAGTGTGAGCTAGCCTTTCCACCGGATGCATAAGCCACTTCTTTGTCAGCTCCACGAGGAAGAAACGCACGCGCATTGACTGAGAAGTTTAACTTTCTGACTTCTCCACCACCTGCAGAGCGTTGCAAAGCAATTCCCCGCCAGGACAACAGAGGGCGTAGCGCTTGTTTGAGGTATCCTGCCACTGGTCCACAATAGTGTATATACTATTGTGTTTACATTGTTTCAATGTATTTCAGAGGCTTTCTAACATGGACAGATTTGTCCCTCATCCCTCTCCACTTCTTAAAGTTAAAGTTAAAGTCCCTTTAGTTGTCACACACACTGATGTGTGTGCGAAATTTGTTCTCCGCATTTGACCCATCCCCTGGGGGAGCGGTGAGCTGCAGACACAGCCGCGTTCGGGAACCATTTGGTGGTTTAACCCCCCAATCCAACCCCTTAATGCTGAGTGTCAAGCAGGGAGGCATTGGGTCCCATTTTTTCAAAGTCTTTGGTATGACCCGACCAGGAATCGAACCCTGATCTCCCAGTCTCAGGGCGGACACTCTACCACTAGGCCACTGAGCTTTACTTTGTAAAGTACCATTGTAGTACCATTGGTACTACAATGGTACTTTACATTGTACTTTCCTTTAGATCAGCACTGAGCTCTTCATGCGATGGGCACCTCTAAACCCACATTTCCCATCATTTCCGTTAATGAATTAAATGCTTGCTGCATATCTTTGTACTCCATTAGCAACTGGTAGATAAAAATCCATTTTTCAGACTTTTACCACAAAGTGTTCTTCAAACTGTTCCATGTATGCCACTAAACATCTTTTTGGAGGGGGCAATGGTGGTGATGTTGAAAAATTTAAAGGAAGCAGTGTCCTGACCAATCACAAGCTTGCAGTCTCCATCACCGTCTGCGAGTCCATCGGAGAGCTCTTGCGCCGACGCATGGCGTTGCGTGTCTTCGTACCGACGCAGATGGAGAAGTATAAATTTGGCTTAAGCCCTTTCTACTGGGAGAGTTTTAGATGCGAGGTGGCAAAAGCGTGGTGGACGCTGCCGCATGAAATGACAGCAGAATTGCAAGACTATGTGTGAAATTGCCAGGTCACGCAAAAACAAGCAAGGAAAAAGACGGCAGCATGTCTCCAAAAGTTTGTGGTGTGTTGTGGTTCTACGTTTTACTAGTTAAGCAAAAGTAAATTTGCATGTGATGCAACGCGACAGAACGCTTCTGCTCTACGGAAGCATAGAGCGACCACATTAGAGCGATATCACGTAATAACATCCTAACTTTATTTTTCCAACAATTTAACTTTCACGTTTGTACAATATAAATATTATATTGTATCCATCCCAAATGCAACAGTTTGTGGCTGGTGGTAACGCACACATCCACTAAAACAGCAGCTAATTGCTGCGTACTACGCTTCACCAATGTTACGCATGGAGTATGCCTTCGGTGGAAAGACTTACAAAAACACTAATCTTAAAAGTTTCATAGAAGTTCAGACAAATGTTTTATAATGTCCATCAACTCAAGTTTGCATTTCACTGTGTGGCAGGAAGGTGTAGCTCTTCTGGTGCATCAGGTGATTAGGTCCATAGAAACTGACTTCCAAAATAAGAAAGTGATGTAATAGTTTCTAAAAAAAAAAAGTTGTGCCTAAACTGCCGCAAAATTTGAAATATTGGAACTTTTTTAAGACAGTGGAAACAAGCTTTGGTTTTGGCTGTTCTTAAACTAGCTGTTAGCTTATCAGTCCAACCTGAGGCCATTCAGAATGACCACCACAAGTAAGACATTATTTTTTACACAAAACACTTAAAATGCTCAAATTTACCTTTAGTCTATTTCAACGCCAATGTTTTCTTTAATTTTAATTTAAATAAATGAAATAATAAATAACTGTCTTTATCTATTATTGTGCTGTTGCCTAACTTACCAAAGTAACTCCCAAAATGTTCTCCAAACATTCTGTTTGCATACACTTACAAAAAAATGACCAAAAAAAAAGCAACCGATCACTTTAAGGAGATGTTTTTACATTTAAATTTGAAAGATAAAATAAAATGTTAATTAAATGCATCATAATTATGCGTAGCAACATTACTGTTTGGGTATTTCCCCCAACACCAGGTCTGTGTCTACAATTAAACCACCAAAGTGTAATTAAATCTAGCACATTGTACTTTCCTTTAGATCAGCACTCAATCAGTTTGTATTTCTTGGTATAAAACAGGGTTTAAAGATCAAAAGGTTAAAAATTGTTAACAGGTAAACAGCCTCAAGTGTGTTTTCTAGATTAATAACTACATTTCTGTTTTTGTGCCACTTAATACTCATAAAAAACACATTAAAATTAAATGTTTAATAAGGTTTTAATTACGATTATCATCTACGTCTTCCATCTTTTATGTGTATAATCACATGTTTAACAGTATATGAAGATATTGTGTTTTAATGTCTGATGTTGCAACAACACTGTAACAATGGCTTTATTTTTTTTTTATTGAATGCCCAGTACAAAAATGCTGACGGACGTTGAAGAAAATCAAAATAAATACTTATTCTGTAGTTTGGTTTCATTGATTCACTCTCGGGTTTTGTTTAAGCTGCCAGCAGACAACTGGGTCATCAGTAAAGGTGTGGATCACTAGAATACATTTGCAGTGGTCTCTAGTTGGAACGAATACCTTGTAACGCTTACTCTGGGGAAACAAAGCACTGGTGCATCTTTTTCAGGAAATAGAAATCATAGCTGAGCTTCAGACGACAGGATTTGGAGTCTTACATCCTGACATTTGGACATCTCTCCTCTGATTGGCTAACAGCAACGCAACTCTACTGACTCTGTTCGCTCTGCAACGTTGCTGTTTGATCTCCACAGATAACCACAAGCTTGGAGGAGTTCTGCTGTGTGGTAGAGTTGCTAATGCTAACAGTTAGCTTCTACTAGCCAAGAAGTCCTCTGATGTTTCCTGGACGCTAAACCAACAACAGCCTTCCCCGTTGTGAGCGTCCATGAATGTTAAGTGACAGTGTGACGTAGATCTGTCAGGATTTTCTAATCCTAGAGTGTCACCGTCTGTTTTCTATCAGAAGCTAATGCAGGAGATAGGTGTAGGAGACTATTTTCATGTTCAGCCTGCATGAAAATCTCAGAGTGACTTATAGCAATCAGAGCAGTGAACCACACCTTTAAATCACCAACTAGCAGCTGCTGTTTCAGTGCTTTTTTTATACTTTTGTAATCATTAAAAAATGTCTATGATGATTTCATTAATAGATTCAACTCTTCATCCCACTTAAATCAGACAAATATTTAAAAAAATCTACATTTTACAAATAATGATTTAATTCTACTTGATGTAACATTTTATAAGAATACTTTTGTGTATTTGTAATCCTGCTGGGTCCATCAGATGCTGCAGACATATTTGGAGTCGTTTATCACATCCGGCCGTCTGATTTATGCAATGAAACATCACTGCTAGCATTTTCTTTTTCTTTAAATTTACAAACAGTAAACACACATCTTCAAAAATCCAGACAGGATGCTCTAAAACTGATTTTCTTGTGTTTGTGTTCTCAAGGTTAATCCAGAGGAATCAAGCTTTTGTGTAAAAGCTGATATGTGTGTGTCCTTAATAGGAGTGTGAGTGGCTTTATGTTTTTCAAAGAGCACCTTTTTAAGACAAATTCTCCTCAGAGAAAACAGTCACCATTAGATCGCCACAAACTCTCAGGAGTCGAAACACAAAAACAAACAAATGTCCACGTTGTGCTATCGATCGTCAGTCATTTGCTGCTGTACAGGTTGCTCGTCCCCCAGCTCCATCAAAAATATTCAATGTGTGAAATTTGTTGTTATTTTTCTGCTTCTATCACAACTTAGGCACACGGCACACTGACGGAGGATGGCGATGTTGGGGGTGCTGTGACGTGGTAGTAATTAGACTAAAACTGTCTCAGAGTTAAACATCAAGTTGGAAGGGTGCGGCTTGTGTGTCTGGTGAGTTGGCTGACTCCTTCGTCACACGGTTCCGTTCTCCTGCCTCGGTTTGTGGGTTGTCGTGCGGGCAGGTGTGCTCAGGGAGGGAGCCAAGGTGCAGAGGAAGCCAGCCAGCAAGGTGAGACCGAGTCCCCCCCAGGCACAGAACATGGACCAGCCATAGCCATGGCTAATGTCTTCTGGGAGGCCGTACATGTAGCGCGGGTAGCGGGACAACTCAAAGTTGATTCCTGCCACGCATGTGCAGAGGGAGATGATGCAACATGTTCCTGTGTGAGCAGAAGATACCACAGGATCAACTGGTAAATCCTGAAATGTGCTGTACATCTTAGAGACAAGTTAGTGCAAGGCAATGATTTGCTCTCTCATGTTAATATGTGCCCTCAGCTGCAGTGGTGCCCCCAAGGGGTGGCCAGGGGTGGCCATGGAATCTTATTTCCTGATATTTGGACATCTTGCCTCTGCCTGGTTAACAGCAATGACTCTGTTCGCTCTGCAACATGGATGTTTTATCTCCACAAATGACACAAGCCTGGAGGAGTTCTGCCATGTTGCAGATTTTCTAATGCTAACGGTTAGCTTCTAGTAGCCAAGACGTTCTCTGCTCACTATTGGAGGCTCAATCAACAAAGCTTTCCCTGTTGCAAGCCAAGATGGGTGAGCCCATGAAGTTTAACTTGACGTTATGACTTGAAAATGTCACTGGCCTTTCTCGTCCAAGCGTTTTTCGTCTGTTTTCTATTGGCGGAAAATGCAGGAAAAAAGGAAAGAAAACTATCTCCACATTCAGCCTGCATGTTAAACTAACAGTGACTGATTATGTTTCAAAAAGAACAAGTAAAAATGGTGAACTTTGTCTTCAAAAAACAAGAATGAAGGAGCAATGCAATGCGCAGCTAGCTAAAGGCTAAATGCTCCCAGAGGTACTAGGACCAAATTGTGCGCCGTCCAAAATATGTGGCCATCCCTATGAACATTTTCTGGGGGAGCCACTGCTCAGCTCTCACTGTGTAAACACAGTAATTGACTAAATTTAATTTGTGTGCTTGCATGTTGACGTGTACTTTCACAGTACCTCCCATGAGAAAGAGTAGCCCAGCTACATACTGCATGAGGTCATGCTGCTGGCAGCACCCCAACACTCCGATGACCCAGCCAAACAGAATGATGGACACGGCCATGCCCACGAAGCCAGCCGTCATTCTTCTCAGATCTGCAGACAGAGTCAGAAATGTCACCGAGTGAGCTGTGAGTTAAAAGTGCAGAACCATGAAACTGAAAATCTCAGTCTGTGGATTAGAATAACTCAATAACTCAGATTTCTGTGAAGGAACAAACACAACATGAGTCATTAAGATAAATGCTCTAAGCTCAGAAGCTCTGATTGTTCATGAATAAATGACATGGAAATATTCTAAAGCTCAGAGTCATTTGAGAGGGCAGTAATTATCAGTTCCTGTTCCTGGGGACAACTTCAGAGTAACATCAGCTTTGATCCTGCTCAGGTCTCCTACGAAGAAAGTCAAATGTATGAGATTTCCACAGTGATCATGCACCAGTGTGTTTTTATTTTTTTACTTTAATTTTTAATATCTGAGTACATTGACCGGTCGACATGTACAATCTTCACAGCAGGTTAGTTTTCCATCACGAGTTGCCATGGTAACAAACCCAGGTAAAAAGTGAACCAGCAGAGTGATGGTGGAAATCTCAAACTAAACTTCAATTTTAAACACGTTGCCAAGTCGTCACCATCATCATCATCATCATCATCATCACCACCTTATCTTGATAATGACCTGCCTTATAAAGTCAGAGAACTCCAAAGCGCTTTACACTGCAGTGTATCATTCATCCATTCAAACACACACTCATGCACTGATTGTGATACACTATAATTTAACCACAGCTGCCCTGAGCCAGCCACACTGACAGAGGCAAGGCTTCCAAGCACAGGCACCATCAGTCCCTCCGACCACCACCAGCAGGCAAGGTGGGTTAAGTCTCTTGCCCAAAGACATTACAGCTGAGTTCTCTGTCGAGAGCCGGGATCAAACGTGCAACCTTCCAATTAGTGGACAACCCACTCTGCCTCCTGGGCTACTGCTGCCCCATCATCACCATCATCAGCTTCATCATTATTATCCTCTTAATCACCACCACCACCACCATCATCATCATCATCACCACCACCACTACCATCATAACATCATCATCCTCATCAATGTTATCCTCTCATCATCATCAACACCATCATCCAGAGTTCTCTCTGTAGTTATGCTGCTATAGGCTTAGACTGCTGGAGGACATACTGACCACTTTCCACACTCTTCTTCTTTCTTCTACCACTTCTCTCTAATTGCATCATTTCCTGCCATTTTTGCTCCTAACTTTATTTTTCCTTAAGTGTTTTTCTCCCCAGAAGAAGCTACAGTGGTGTTCCGCATTAGCTAGCAAACTGTTGCTAACCCCTCAACATTCTCCATCTCCTGATAATAACATTTTACTGTTGAATTAATTAAAGATTCACTAAAGTTTATCTCTTTCTACATAGAATATTTAAGCCTAGTCTTAAAAGTAGACAAGGTGTCTGCCTCACGGACTAAAGCTGGAAGCTAGTTCCGCATGAGAGGAGCCTGATAGCTAAAAGATCTGCCTCCCATCCAATTTTTTAGATATTCTGGGAACCACCAGTAAACCTGCAGTCTGAGAGCGAAGTGCTTGGTTAGGAACATATGGAACAATTAGATCATTGATGTGTGATGGAGCTTGATTATTAAGAGCTTTATATGTGAGGAAGGGGATCTTAAAATCTATTCTGAATTTAACAGGTAGCCAATGTAGGGAAGCTAAGACAGGAGAGATATAATCTCTCTTTTTGATTCTCATCAGAACTCTAGCTGCAGCATTTTGGACAAGCTGAAGACTTTTAACTACATTCTGTGGACTTCCTGAGAGTAATGAATTACAGTAATCCAGTCTTGATGTATTAAATGCATGAACTAGTTTTTCAGCATCACTCCTGGAAAGGATGCTTCTAATCTTAGCAATATTCCGAAGGTGGAAGAAGAAAATCCTACAAACCTGTTTGTATGATTCTCATCATCATCATCATCATCATCATCATTGCCAACTTCATCATCGTCATCACCACCAACATTATCATCAGTTTCACCATCATCCTCATCATCTCTAGGCTTATTTTATTGTTTATTTAAGCTTTATTGCCTAATTATTATTTTGTGCCTTTGCACAAACAGCTTCCCATTGTCTCTTGTTTAGTGTCACACACTCTCAGTGTGCCAGGGGCACCATAAGTCAAGATAATAACCTGCAGAGATTGCATCACCCATATGCATCCGTTATGTCATTTAATGGTGTGCACGCTGTCGTGCATCATGCATGAATCTACAAAGATCCAGTCAGATTGAAGTGCTCCGTTCTGCTTATTTTTCTGGATGAAGTCACTGTTTATTGTTTCAGACTGTCCAAGTGAGAAAACTTTCAGCAAAAGTAGAATCTCATCTAGCAGTTTGTTTATCCAGTAAATAAAAATGTAATTTGCAAAGTTAATACAGCAATAAATCTCCTAGTCACACAGTGCTAAGGACACCTCACTACCATAGGGACATTTACTAAACAAACACATTCAAGGTTTAAAATATTTCATGATTATTTTTTGACAAATGAAGCCAAGTTCAACCTCTAACAATTTGAATAAGTAATAAATATGTAGATAAGTTAATCTGTGAATCGTGAGAGAAACACAGTGATATGAACAGGGACGGTTCCCTTTAACGCTCAGCCAGCACAGGTTATTGATTATGTGACAGAAGAGCAAAGCATGAATTTTTAATACTATAGTGATGAATTGTAGCCTCATATTCACCAAATAGAGCAAAGCGTGATTAGACAAGTGTTAGTAAAAGTGAAGGAACTGTAACGCAGCAAAAGCATCATTCCTCGTCGAATATTGGTCCAGGTCATTTCTCTAGTTGAAGACCAAAGTAAAACCAATCAATCAATGAAAAATGTATTTGTAAAAGCAAACGATCACATTAATGAACTGCCGCTATTCAAAAAAAATCTGAAATTGTGACACCTTTGCAACTATAGGACCATCCAGTTGTTGGTCTCGTCGAACCCCCTCCACTCATTACACCCTCACGTGTTTAGCAACAGAACACCTCTGGTGTGTGAGGTTCTCTGCTAAATAACATCAGAGAAGGAGAAACAGCCGGCTGCTACCACGTCAACTTTAAGACAAACTACCAGAGTCCCAAAAATAAAAAATAAAACATCACTTGAAGTCACAGACAACAAAAGACGTTTGGACCTAGAAAACAGAATCATTAGAAAAGTTCAGACTTACGGAGTGCGTGCCACTCGTCCTGGCGTATGGTCTTTGTGATGTTGACGGGTAAATTTCGTGGAAGGATGGACGAGGAATAGTGGTACTTGACAGGAGTACATCTTTGAATTATTCCTGTTGAAATCAGAAAAATTAAGACACTTTAATCTGGAGCAGGAATCTCAGTGGAGGGAAAGCTGAATTTTAAAGCTTTTTCCCTCCTTTGGGTTTATTAGATGATGGCAGGCAGCATCAGTTCACATTTTCTGATCAGGCTCCAAAAATGTTGTTGTTCTCACTAAAATTAAAAAGAAATCATAAGGAGGAATTAAAAATTATAACACCATTTTGATCCCTGGATCCAAACTCTGTAATCTAGCTCCATCAACTGTTTCTGTCATTTAATTAGCAAAGCAACAATTTTAATCATTTAAATAAAGTCTGAGTCAGTTTGACAACCACTCTAGAGTAGCTGGTGTTTAGTTTTTAATCCTCATTTATGATCTTCATGTGGCCTGAAAATAAACTGACAGCCATTGAGCCAAATACGTGGAGCTGTTTTTACCTGGAGCAAACAGAAGAGCACACATCACTCCTATTCTAATGTCTCTGCACTGGTTACCCATTAGCTTTAGAGTTCATTTCAGAATCCTGACTATAACTTTCAGGGCTCTACATGGTGTAATGTCCGGTAATGGTCAGTTTTTAAGTGCAGTTTGACCCTTCGATATCTGGTCGACATGGAGACACGAGTCTGCGTGTGTTTCCTTTAATCTGCCGGATCCTGCATCCCATCAGCTGGCTCAGAGTCTTTCTGCAGCTCTGAACACATGATAGCGTATTGTTAACAATCATGTTCCCCCCTCAAGGCCCAAGCTTCCCTTATCGTTCTGCAGGACTCTTCAAGCCTACGAATGAAGTGAACACTCTCAGCTCGGATTAGTTGCTTAATCAAAGAACAAACTCTTAAATATAATGTGAACATTTAAAACTTAAAGGTTAATTAGTCAATAAAGAATAATTTGGTTGATGAACAAATGTTATATGAACACTAAATGAAATGTTTTGATTAATCTGTGAAATGAATTTAATATATATGGCTCAGTCATGTTTTGATATGACAAGGCCATCACCATCTACACTCACACAAGGTTAATCGAGGACAAAGTAAAGTTAAGTCAAACGCGTGACGCATAGATATTTTCTCACCCACGGATCAGAACCTCTGTATCTGAAAGAAGGTGTGTGTTTCTGAGATTCTTGGTAATATCCCTTAAGATGGCATGCTCCGATTTGTTAAGAAATTAATATGACGTCTCCTGACGAACCCATGCAGTTGGGACACCTGAACCCAGAGGAGAGAGAGAGAGAGAGATGCTACAGAGAGGGTCTGTACGCCAACTGTGGGGCTCCTGGTCATCGGTGCGTAATCTGCCCCCTGAATCTTTAAGTAGGCGGATTGGTGTTGCGTCTGCAGTCTGCTGTACCGGTCTGTCGTGGTGATGAGAGAGCTGAGCCTGAAGACAAAGCCCTCGATTTACCAGTGGATCTACGTTGCTGCTCTCACCTATGGTCACAAGCTTTGGGTAGTGACTGAAAGAACAAGATAGCGGATACAAGCAGCCAAAATGAGTTTTTTCCACAGGGAGGCTGGGCTCTCCCTTAGAGCTAGGGTGAGAAGCTTGGTCATCCGGGAGGGGCTCGGAGTAGATCCACTGCTCCTCCACATCCAGAGGAGCCAGTTGAGGTGGCTTGGGCATCCGATCAGGATGCCTCCCTGGTGAGGTTTTCCGGGCAAGTCGAGTGGGGAGGACACCCAAGGGAAGACTCAGGACACGCTGGAAAGACTCTGCTGGCCAGGGAACACCTTGGGATTCCCCCGGAAGAACTGGCCCAAGTAGCTGGGGAGAGGGAAGTCTGGGCAACTTGGCTTAGGCTGCTGCCCCCACGACCCGGCTCTGGATAAGCAGCTGAAAATGGATGGATGGCTCTTTAACTCATTAACTACCATTGACTTCTAAAGTCATCATTTGCATTTTTTACTGTGTGGGCATCGGAACGAGCCCCCGCGCCGGGAGAACAAACATCTCCTCTCTAAAGCCGGTCTTCATCTGCGAACGTCACAGGTCACATGATCAGGAAGCAGAAAATCCATGTTAGGAGATCGTTTTGGGCCGCTGCTGTAAAAAAACTAAGTGAGGCTCGAACCAGAAAAGCTTCTGCCGATCACAATTCAACAACAGATTATGAAAGAACGGATAACGCTCGAAACGTGTGGATTCTTCCTGATGTAAGAGGTGAGTCCACTCTTTGTTTCGGTAGTTGTGGCGTTGGCATCATTGTAGAGCACAATGTTCTGTGACTCTTAAAAAAACAGTAAAAACGCTGAAAAACGCTGGCGGTGAATAAGTTAAGTAAATACATCAAAATATGACTTAAATCATTTTCTGATTTGTACTTTTATTCTAATACATTTTCTAAAAGTTTTAATTTGTCTTTTGTCCGACCCCCACCCCTGGTCCATTGGAGACCGTCAGTACACTTTCTTGACTGCTATTTCAAAGGTAATAACACTTTAGTTGGTGTTTTGCCCCCATCGCAAGGCAAACAGAGTCAGTGGTAGAGTGTTGTTGTTTTGGCCCAATCACAGGTGAGATGCACAAATATCAAGAAATAAGACTTCAAATCCTGTCATCTGATGCTACTTCCTCCTCTGGCTGAATTCTCTGTGCTGAAACAGGCACTTGAGCTTTTTTGCCCTCTGAGAACAGCTTATAAGGCATTCATTCCTGCTAGAGACCAATGCAAATGCATTAAAAATACAAGTGAAGCCCCTCTTTAATGGTCATTTATGAAAACGTTTTCTTGCCCGTTAGCTGACATCATTGCGTTTTAACCATAAAGGAAGCAGAATTCCAATAAACCTTTGAACCTTTGTTTGGACACATGTGTGCAATAGAACTTATATTTATTTTGATGATTCCTGATCATAAACATGCAGCAGAACAGAACAGCTCATGGAAAACAGAAAACTCCCAGATGTAATAAAGGTGCTTTGTACCCAGAGTCCATTAAGAATAATCAGTGCAAAAAGGAATTCATAAACAGAATCAAGCTGCTCGGTTTACATTTGCACTGGAGAGGAAACTAAATATGAATCTGAGTGAAATATGATCCCCAGAGTCAAACAGCCATCTAAACCGTATAATAAATGTTTGACTTGACTAAATACAACATTTACTTTCTGGGCCATTAAAGCCACATTAAATACACTATTATTATATTTGCAAATGAGGCTAAATCTAATATGCAGCTCCCTTCTGGCTGCTTTAAATTCTGTATAATAAAGAAATGAAGCAAAGAAAAATATTAGCCAAACTTCCCAAAAGCAAGTGCATGTGTAGAGAAGGGTGCAGAGCAGCATTATGCATAAAGGAAGAGGAATGATCAGTCACTCTGAATGAGATTCTGGAAGAGTTGGTTAACATTATTGAGCTATTTGAGCTCAACTGATCAATTGTGTTTCAGCACCTAAAAAACACACCAAACCCCCTCACTCAGCCATGGTGGACACCCAGAGAGGGGCAGAGTTTTGTGAAGGTGCTCTGATTTAGCTTCCTGATCCAAACCAGGACCCAGCCGAGGCCGGAATGGAGCATTTAGGAACCATGTTTACTTTAAAAACAGAACCAGGTTCTGTTTACTTATAAAATGTTGTGTCTTAAAGTAAGACCCTGGGTGATTTGTTGTGAATGATGCTGAGTTTTAAAAAATGTAGCGTTTCAGCACCATGGACAGCAACTCTCATCAATAAGGAAACGGCCTCTGGTGTGTGTGTGTGTGTGTGTGTGTGTGTGTGTGTGTGTGTGTGTGTGTGTGTGTGTGTGTGTGTGTGTGTGTGTGTGTGTGTGTGTGTGTGTGTGTGTGTGTCATCACGGCCTGGCGCTCTCAGCTGTACCTTTGTATATCAGGTCCTCGGTATCCAGGTCGAAGCCTTGCCGGTGACACTTCCTCCAGAGCCCGGACACGGTGGAGTTGAACTGCCGGCTGCAGTGGGACTCCATCGCCGACGCGATGGCGTCCCTCCCGTAGAAGTGGCGCTTCCAGCCGATGAGAGGAGCAACATCCGGGCCGCCGCCTCTCCGCTCCTGGCTCTTTGGAGGCATCTGGAGGGGGAGGTTGTGGTTGGAGATGTAGCCGTAACCGGGGTCGTTAGGCTTGTTGGGCTTGTTTCCATAGTTCTTACACCTCTCCCGGTGCTTCCTCGCGTCTGTCTCGTACCAATAGTCGGTGCAGATCGCCATGGCAAGAAGCCCCAGCGCACAGAAAGCCAAGAAGAGCCCTGCGCTGGTTAATATTTTCATAGCGGCCATCTTCCTCGCTCGATGGAGAGCCCAGAACAGTCACAAGAAGGTTCCTCCCGTGGCCGTGGAGGTGCTGGGACCGCGTGAAATAATCCACGTCGGCACACCTCAGAGCTGTCCGCAGTCCTGCCCCGGCAGCATGGTGGTGCGAGGCCCGCGTCGTGTGCACCGGATGCTGCGGTCTATTGTTGTAGTACCCGGTGGATGCTGTGTTGTTCCCACCATCTGTTATGGTACAGGAGGAGGAGGAGAGGGGATGGATGGCGACCAACGCTGTGAGGAGGAGGCAGGGGCAGTGATGTAGTCGCGCTGTCTCTCCGGGTTGCTGCGGGATGCGGAGCAGATCTGCTCCGTCTGAGGGGGAGAGGAGGGCATTTGGTATGCTTCAGCGAGCACCTCCTTTTGCTGTCAGTAAGAAACGCGCTGGAGAAATCTTACTGAATGCAATTATGCATTTTATCCTAATAAAACGGCATTTCACACTGAAACATCAAGGATGGACAAAAGTCAGTTTTACTGTTTATGCAGGAAACATTCAAACATTATATTAAAAAATCTCTGAACAACAAAAGCTAAAGGATATCAAATGTGTAGCAAATTGTGAATACATACTAGAAACACTTAAGTTAGAGATCAACTGAAGGACCCTACATTCTTAAATAAAAATGGAAACTTAAAAACTTATTAAAATAAGTGTATGAGGTGCTGATTTTTATGAAAAACTAAGCCTTTTTGAGCAACTTAGACTTTAAATAATAATAATAATTTTTTGAACCCAACCCATTAAAGGAACCTTTGGAAGGTGAAATCTAAAGATAAACCTATGTTTAAACATTTAGCCAACATCCCATATTAAGCTGCAATAACATAGAACTAGCTTGCCAACACAAAAAAGGTGCAAAAAATTCCCTTTGAAATGTCTTTCTGTCCCTTTGATGATAAATGATCCATGGTTGAATTCACTCATGTCACCACAGGGAATCAGAGACCTCAGACAGGAGATGTCTTCACAACCTATTTTCATAGCTTACTTCTGTTTTACTTCTCTCTGAATTTGAATTTTAAAACTAAGTTAAAAACTGTCAAATCTATAATTTAGATTTTACGTAAATATACACTTAGAATACAAAAGTTCATTTATTCCAGTAATTCAACTTAAAAGGTGAAACTAAAATGTGAGATAGATTCATTACATGCAAAGCCAGATTTAATGGCTTACAGCTGCTGAAAACCCCAAGTTTTATATCTCAGAATATTTTGAAAGGGTTCAATAAACTCTCATCAGCTAATGAATCCTAAACACTCACAAAGGGTTCCTTTAAAGCTGAGTCAGGTAAATCCTGGTCCTGGAGGACCAGCATCTAGCATGTTTTAGTTGTTTCTCCTCACTTGCTTCAGTGGTTAAATCACCTGCTCACTGATGGAACAGGGAAACATCTAAAACATGCTGAATATGGCCCCCCAGGACAAGTACAGAGCACCCGCTGCTTTAGTTGGTCTCAGTCTGAATAATTTAAATAAATAGACGTTTGCACACATTCCGCCTGTGTGTACTAACCTCTGGATAATTTGATTTAGTGAAACATTTAAATATATTTGTAGAAAAGCACACTTAGGTGCTTGTCTCTTTGTATCTGCACTGCCCATTGTGCCATTATTAATTAAGTAACCAGAAGGTCATTGGCACGTGTACACATCATGCAGGGCTGAATCCAGGGTAAAGTTAACTTGCTCTCACGTGTCTTGCTCCATAACAACAAGCTTTCTGACGCTGAGAGGGCGTGTTCTGATGTTTTGTTAAAACCAAAATCTGCGCAGCTCAAGTCCAGTTCTTGAACCAACCAGAGGTCGAGGGTCGGACGCCTAAGCCTCACTAAGCTGTTCTGTCACGCCGATAGAATTGCTCCGAATAAACGCACCTGTAACCAGCTGATCCAAAACTCCTTCAGAGTTATTGATTTTGAGACGCAAATAGTTTCTTCAGTCGTTGTGACCCGGAGACATCTCAGGACCAATTTGAGTCGCACTAAGGTCCTTCTACCAACCTCGTGCTCGGAGGAAACCATCTCCACCTGACATCTCGGATCCACAGAGGGTCTCCTGAACTGGGTGAGGTAGACACCTTCCGACATCGTTTTGCTGACGATTGCCAGATTTACTCTCCATTGTGTCAGGAGAAAGGTCACTCTATCCAGTCCTTTGTGTTCTGTATTAATGAGGTGAAGTCTTGGCTAATGGCCAACTACCTACATCTGAATGAGGGAAAGACAGAGCTCATTGTTTTTCACCCCAACAGCAGGAATGTGGATCGTTATGTTGATCTTGGGCCTCTTTCTCCATACTCAAAACCAGTTGTTACCAGTTTGGGGGGTGAAACTTGATGCAGGACTTAAATTTGATGCTCACATCAATTCTGTGATCTGGTCCCGTTTCTTTCACCTGAGACGCCTTGTAAAAATCAAGCATATGCTGTCGAGAGCCCACCTGGAGCGGGTACTGCATGCCTTTGTAATTTCTCGGCTTGACTACTGCAACTCTCTCTATGCAGGGTTGTGTCAGTCAACACTGCGTCGCCTACAGGTTGTGCAGAACAGCGCAGCCAGGTTCCTGACTGGGACCAGAAAACGGGACCACATCAGTCCGGTTCTGGCCTCCCTGCACTGGCTTCCGGTTTGCTATCGCTCACAATTCAAAATCCTCGTCTTTGTTTATCATTTCTTCCAGGGTGGTGGTCCCCCCATCTGGCCACGCTCCTGAACAAACATTCCCCATCACGTGCTCTGCGCTGCTCTGACCAAGGCCTGCTCGCTGTCCCTCGTTCTAGGTGTCGTACCCGTGGGGACCGGGCTTTCTCAGTCCTAGCACCGTTACTCTGGAACCAGTTGCCACCCTCAGTTAGGCTGTCCCCATCTCTGCCAGTCTTTAAGAGTCACCTAAAAACACACCTCCTCCGCTTGGCGTTTCCAGAACATGTTTGATTTTGGCCCTCTTTTATGTTGAATTTATTTCACAGTTTTCATTGGTTCACTCAATCCAATTGTGTTTTACGCATTTGTCCTGTACCAGAATGTTTCATCTATCTTGTAATTTCTATTTTGTAATTTCTATTTTGTAATTTGTATTTTGTAATTTGAATTGCTTTTATTGTTGATTTATTAATATATTTACCTACAACTGTACCATGTTCAGAGCTTTGGGCTTCCTGACAGGGTTGCGGAAGGCGCTTTATAAATAAAGCTTTGATTGACTGATTGATTGATTGATTGACAGATGGCGTCTGTATGCTGTTATCTCTAAGAAACCACTAAGTTAGCTGCAAAACAATATTTTTCACCCAGAATGCGCTTCTCTCTCTGAAAGAGATCTTCTGAGATTCACCCACGCATCCAAACATCACATTTCATTTTAGTTTTCCATCCAGACCAAGCCCCCACAATGTGGCTCTAAAAATGGTCCCATCCCGGAAGTAAGAGAAATTGCAGTTCCACCCTCATCAGCTGGGGGCTGGTGTCAGAAGCGAGCAAATCCTCATTGACTCCCATGTTAAAAATGCCAATTTCACAGCAGAAATAAACATGTTTACAGCCTGGTACCAAAACATGTTTTTTGTCTAAATTATCTAGTTTATACTCATGACAACTCTGAGGGGGGGGGGGGTGAATTTTTTTCTCACTCTTCTGTTTATGTGTATTGAAAGCCTAAAATTCTGTATAATTAATGAGCATCCGACACACCTGACCACCGCCTCAGACCCACGTGACCACAGAGCTAGCTCCGTAGAAAGGCCTCAGTACAGCCTCGATGTCTCCTGTAAACTGTTTCGGGATATTGAGTCTCTGTGCTTGTGAATTCTGTTTTGGATATTATTGGTCAATTGTTGGACTAAATGACTTGCTGTGGTATTAATTGCACTAATAGAGCGTCCAACGAGTCTCCACTTAATTTTTTTCGGTAAGTTAAAATCTATATTTGTATTTTATGTCACTGCTGCCTTTAAATTAGCTGAGTTTACCGAAGTAGCTAGCTAACTATCAGTTTAACATGTAGCATGTACTGTTTAACCATGAAATTTCAATGTAAAATACGGTAAAATAATTAATAGGGCATATTTAGATGGGTAAAAGGGTAAAGGTGTTTTCATCTGAACCCTTAAAACCTCCAGCAGGCTACACTGCACTATTGACGTGTTAGCGCGCGGCGCTAACAACTTAGCGACGTGACATGTCTCTGAGAAAGCGTAAAAACACGGATGCTTATTCTGAAGCGGGAAAATAACACTTCTTCTTAAGCAGAGCAGGATGTCGCCTCGGCTCGTTCAAGGCTGAGCCGGACTGAGCTCGATAACATTGACCAAGCACAGCCACTGGGTCATTGGAGCTGCCACCAGGCCTGCTGAAGGAACACCAGCAAGTTTCATCAGACTCGTAAAGTTTGTTTTTGCTGGGGACCCCCTGTATTTTACCGCTACCTCCTGCAGTCTTCCCCTATTAAAATTTAAAATGTGTAACTTTATGTATTGGGATAAATGACTAATATTCATGTTAAACTAAAATGTTAGGCATTTAGGGGGGAAAAAAACAAAATAAACATTATACAGATGTCAAATAAATCAAACTGTAACTAAACTATATATTTTCAAAGTCTCAATTCTGGATAAAATCCAACAACATATGCTTTATAAATAACAAACACAACACATGGCTTTTACACACACACACACACACACACACACACACACACACACACACACACACACACACATGCATGCACGCAAGCACATTCACTCACACGCACACACACAGTGCTCTGGTGTACCAGTGTGTTCATGAAACCAAAGAAGTCCAATTGCCTTCTTTAAAAATCCATTTGATGTCATACTGAACAACAGTTGTATTTGATTCTAATTTTAATGATTCTGTTTCAGGTGGAAATGCTGTGTGAATCCTGTGTAGCGTTGTGGTTTATGCTCTTTTATGAAAGAGGAACCATTCTACATTGTAATTTGTGATATTAATTTTATTAAATTAATAACCAAATTGTATAGTTTTAAGAAGACTCAAAGGTTGTTTTCGTCGATAAACTGACGATAATATCTGTGTGTCTGTGTTTCAGTTCAATGAAGAAACAAATTTGACAATTAAAAGTTTTAATTCTTCAAATTAAACTAATGATTTTGAAATTGACAAACAGGAAATAACAATCAACATTGGCAACTTTGTGGGACAATCTTTAACAGTTGATATGCTGTTCTTGATCAAATAGACCTTCTGTTGGAGGTGCTGAAGGTTGAGAGTGATATGATGTGATTATGGATGCGTGTGTGCAAAGTGTAGTGAGAATTGAACATGAGGTGAGATGAATGCGTGTGCGCATCTGATTTTGCTTCAGGAAGAAACACGTGTCTGAGTGAAAAGTGATGGTTTGAATAAACTTAGGTTTAGTTGTAAAAGATGCATCAAAACGCTATCTGTCGTGTTCTGTCTCACCGAAAATCGGACCCCATTTTAGATCCGGGACACCAGAGGATGTTCATCCAATCCAATCCAATCCAATCCAATCCAATTTTATTTATAAAGCGCATTCACAAGGCATTACAACCAAACAAGGCGCTGTACACTAAAAATGTTGGTTAATTAAACAGGCGTTATATAAACATGTCGAACACAGATAAAAGATAAAAAGGAAATACAAGAAAATTCCCAAAAATAACAGCTAAAAATCATTAAGACACAGGGTGAAGTAAAAATAGGAAAAAAAATAAAAATAAATCCAGGTGACACCAGCGGCTGGCAGAGGAGACGGAGGTGTCCGCGGCCCGGTCCAGAGATGCCCTTGGTACACGTCGATGGAAAAGCGTTTTGTCGATGCGTTTGTTAAGTTTAGTTCACTCAGAAATCAAAAGACTCGGGATGAGTCTGCGTTAGAAGTTGCGATTCAGCTATTCTGTCTGGCTGACAGGAACAGCGTGGGGGGGGGGGGGGGGGGGGCGAGCCGATCGGCTCTATCCCCCCTTTAGCGTTTATTCAGGTCTTCTCTCTTTCGTTGTCAAGCACGAACTGAACTATAAGACTGAAACTTACCAAAAGCCTTTCTCTTCTCAAAGCAAACGTGTGCGTCAGCAAATGTGTTTTGGAGTTTACTGTGAGAATCTGTGTGTGGGTGTGTGAGTGTGTGTGTGTGCTTGAGTGTGTGTGATGGTTAACAAACATCCTCAAACATTATCTAATTAAGTATGGATTCATTAATCCATTATAATTACCCAAAGCATAAGAATCATTCACTTGATTAAAACACATTTATAATGAGCAAAATGATAATGATTATTCTTTAACATTAAAATCAAGAAAAGAAAGTTTTAAGACTTGTTATGTTATGACTACTTTTCCATGAGAACTCCTTCTTCTGGTACTGCAGGTGTTCAGATGTTATGGTTTCCAGCAGACTCTTGCAGACTTCATGTCTGCAAAGGTCTCAATCTGTGGGTGAAAGTTCTCAGCGACCCAGCTCTTTGACCCAGCCGAGTCAAATGACCTTTGTGACAGAAAACCCATATTTCCTCACATTACATCTGTGCCATGTGGCCCATGACCTGTATCAGCCCGGTTCTGGATGTGGCCTTGCTGAGTTCTCTGTAGCAAGGTTTTCTGGTGCTTGTGGCCGTTCCAGAGTGCACCTGATCCAGTCTAACACTTTACATCCCAGCACACGCACGAACTCATGCTTGTCGATGTTTGTTGTTCATGATGTTTGTGGTTCATGCTTTACATGTTTATAGTTGTTCATCCCACGTTTTCTTGATGACTCTTAGAAATGTTTCTTCACAGGTGCAGCTGCTGGTTGCTGTTTTTTATGTTGGTTTCCTAGTTGTATGAATTTTTCTCTTATTTACTTGTTTATCCTCTATCAGCAGTCTTTATTCCAGATTGGTTCAGCATTTACATGCTGATGTGGCGATACATAACCCAAACCAATATTACTCAAGGGGAACCTCGTACACATTAAGGCTCCTCTTGATAGAGCAAATCTGTTCAGCACATTCTGACAGACAGACCACCATTCTTCTGTCATGTTGCTGTACAGGACATTTTTAGAGTTTTTCTATTTAAAGATAAATAGGATTTCATTTGAAGTGCAATACTTTCACATTATCATTTTCCCACACTTTCTGTATACCTGTAGTTTATTGTTTTTCAATAAAGAATGACAAATTATTTAAGTTTGGTTTTTGTTGCACACAAATATAGATCTGTAAAAAATATCTACAAAGCTAATATTTACATAACAAGTATGATTGGGTTTTGAAATACAGCACTCTGTTTATTTTAGTAAGATTTTTAAACCAAGTAAAGTTAGTAAAGAACACATTTCTATTGTCTGCTAAGAAACTGTTGGGATTTAAAATGGGCCTGTTGTAGAAATAACTTGTAAATGATTATTCCTCACTTTTTTGTCTTAACCAAAGAAATTCCAGTAACTGAGCAAAAACATTTATTTTTAACACTACATTTTATAAAACACGGTGCAAAGTGTCAGCACATGTATGTCGATGGTCCGCCCCAATCAAACCAGGAGACACAGACGTCAGGGAGGCCAAGGTTGTCTCCGACGGTCTCTGCAGCTCTCTGGGCACCACGCCTCACGTAGCTGTCTCCAATGATCCAAATGGCTATGGAGAAAAAATAACAGGTTTGTCATAGTTGTTTAAAGTACAAAACCATACATGAAGTGGTCAAGACAGGTATTTGGAACTTACACTTGCTGCGTTGTGTAGCTGATGTTGGAGACACACAGGCTGCCATGGTGACCTTTAAACAGATCTAAGAAAAAAATGTAATAAAAGAATGAAACTTAAAAACTCCCAGACCTCATGTCATGATTGCTAATCAGCTATGGCTGATTTATTGTTTGGATCACAGTGAGTTACACTAATTCTAATATATTTTTATTTCTATTACACATACATACTTTTTAACTGTTATTTTCACACGACTGTTATCAGGCTCTCTTGTTCTGGTTCTGATGATAATTCCGAGTCTTCCAGTAAGTTATCTTGTGCTTACTTCATCTGTATAATGTCTCTTTACTTTTGGTGAATTGTACTGAGTCCAGAATAAAGGCTACTTGGCTGTACAAGATACAAACAAGTATTACGTTTTGGAAATGTATGAAATGTATTTAGGCTGCTAATTTAGCTCGAATACTAATAACTGCCGTATTTTCCAGACTATAACTCGCACTATTTTACATAGTCTGGCTGGTCCTGCTACTTATACTCCGGAGCGACTTATACAACAAAATATGTAGGCTACACCGCGCTGCTGTGGGCCGACTCCGATTTTGTAAGAAAAATAATAAAATGTCCCCCCAAAATACGACTTAAATATATTTTCTCTTCTTCATTATACATTGAATTGCTGGTGCGACTCAGGAGCGATAGCCCGGAAAATACGGTACTGAAAACTTGCTCAAAGCAAAATGTTTTCATTACGGAAATAAATTATAAACTTACCGATTTAATACTTTTTTAATCCAGGTACTTTTCACGAACAGGCGCCGAAAACCTCCACCTAAACTTCGTGTTAGGTTCAGGTCGATTTGTGTTCCACAGTTAGCTCCGGTAGGGTCGAAGCTAGGTGGCTACATCCGTTAGCTCGGTTCCCACCTCCGCGTTAGCTTAGAGCAGGGATTCCCTAAGTGTGGTGCGCGCACCCCCGGGGGTGCGCGAGCTGCCGCTAGGGGGTGCGCGAGGTGAAAAGTGTAATGGCTACGGAGCTCAGAGAAGTCTGTCATATGTCACCATTAGCGTAGCCAGAAACTCATTTGTGGGTGGGCTTAAGAAAAAGGGCACAATAAATTTAATTGAAAACAAGTATATTTTTGCGCGCGTGTCCTCCACATGTGCCCTAGCTTCATAATAAGAATGCGCCAAGCTTCAGCACTCTGGCCTGCGCACGCCGATATGTTCCGTATTTGATCATTTTTAACGGTGAATCTGAAGGTGGCGAGTCATTCTGGCAGATTGTAATTAACACCCTGTCTCATGCAGGTGTTCTGACATTGTAAACCTCACACACAGAACATTGTGGATGTAGCAAAATAAATCAAGGAATGATTCCCATTCAGGCTATTAAAAGCGCGCTGAAGATCTGAAGTTTAGAGTGCGTCTGTCAGAGGTCAGACGCGTTCCAGCGGAACCACGGCTCACGGGTGCACAAGTGAGCACATCTGGGCTGAGCAGAAGTTTAAATAGCGCCAATAACGAGACACGGTGACTTAAACGCTGCGAGTTGTAAGTCGCTTGTAAGTCACTTGTAAGTCGCTTTGGACAAAAGCGTCTGCTAAATACATAAACATAAGTTGTGAAGCGCGTTCCATCCGAGAGCCGCATCACCAAGTGGAAAGTGAATGCGTCAAGCATAAACCAAGCTTCATGGAGCTGTGCCGCGCGCGCACACACAGACAGACAGACAGACAGACAGACAGACAGACAGACAGAGAGAGAGATTCAATAAGCGCGCACGGAGCGCTTACAAGTTTAATTTATCCAGACAGAGAAAAAAGGAACAAATACGGCGCAAACTCCGGCGCGCCGTCAGACTGAAGGCAGAAATGAGCGCTGCCTCCTCTGTGATAAAAACTTTTAAGAGATTTTATAACAACATTTTTCATTCAAGGCCAAATTAAGATATTAGCTTCTATTTTGGGATGACGTATTAAAGTCGGGTCCGCTCCAGCCAGTGACTCCGAACCTGAACTCATGTTACTGCAGCATTTGCTATTCCAGTCCGCGTGGCAGCGGATCGCAGATTCAGCCACACCATAAAACAGCAATAAGTCGGTCTGAGGTAAAAGTGAACCTCATGGCTATATCGTTTCCATATTTTCCCCTATAGACATTTGTTTACGCACAAGTAGGTGATCAGCTCAGGTTTATGCAGAGCAGAAGGAAGGAGAGCGCTCTGGTCGCACATGTTAAACGTTCCTACTTTAAGAAAACCGTTAAATTGCATTTTTTATGTGCTACCTGGGCACTCTAAATATTTATTTAAAATTAAATCAAAGGAAATTGTAATGGTATCGAATGTTTATTAATTACTATTTAAAAAATGAAAGTGATGGGGAAAAAGGTCGATCATATTTTTTTAACCCTGTCTGTTTAGCTTGACGTCTGATATATATATATATATATATATATATATATATATATATATATATATATATATATAGCCATGTCCTGATGTGGGGGCTGGGGGGTGCGTCGACATGGTCGGGACATAGAAGGGGGTGCGCGGCTAAATAAGTTTGGGAACCACTGGCAAAGAGTTAGCTCGAAGCTAGTTCGCCCGGGTGTCGTCACTCGATCCCAGCTTTACAGCCCCACCCTCAGCTCCTCCTCTCTTACCTTTTATGGAATTGTCTGGGCTGGACGGAACATGTGACACGGTCAAAATGGCGGTGGCGGCCACCTCCCATTATAGACAAAAAACATGTTATTGGAGTCTATGGAATCGAATTGTCCAGTATGTACAGTCTATGATCCAGACACAGGTTTGCTTTTGATAACAAGTTCTAATATCAAAGCTGTTACAAATTGTCATTTCTTTAAATTGTCATTTCAATTGTCATCTTTAAAAATTGTTAGTAATAAATTTTTAACTTTTTAAACCTGACTCCTGTTTGAAATGAAACACAGAAAGGTGTATATTTTGTTATTGAATAAGCAAAGAATCCATTAAGTCTTCTGTTTAATAAATAAACTTTTGCTATTAAATTTAATTATCTTAAATTAAAAATTAATCTTTGGATGAAATATAGACCAAGCCCGTTGGTGTATGAACTTCCATCGATTGTATAATATCCTAGATTTTTATGCATGATATAGGTTCATATGCTGATGTGCCTGATCTTTTCTCAGGATCTAACCAAGCTGACAGCAAACAGTGTTAAATCCTAGTGTGTAGATTGTCAACGCTACAACACCAAAACAACTTTTGCAGCTGAGATGCTCTGCCAGGTTGCACATTAGTGCATCACCATTAGGTTGACGGTGTATGACTGAATTATTTATTCATTTATGTGGAAACATTCTGAATCAAGTCAAATCATGTAACTTCTGACTCACTGAAATGTTCTCTCCAGAAAAATAACAAACTCCATTTACACAAAACTACCAGAAGCTACTGTTATTTAAAAAGTAAACAAACATCATCTCATTGGTGTTTATATTTCCACCTCAATGATTGTGATTATGTGTACATTTGGATTTAGAGCCCTATGTTTTACTTGCCTTTAACTTTTCTCTTCAGGATGACTAAAATGAAAAGTGAAGTTGTTGTAAATAAAAATGTTCGCCAAAGCTAACCCAGACGTTAGAACCGACAGAACGGTGCACTCTCCACATCCGGAGGGGTCATCCTGTTCGTGTTCTGTGCTGCAGCCACAAGAATCAGTGTTTTTTTTTTTCAATTACAGGCTACTGATCACGAAAAAGGGTCTGTGTTTGTGACTCAGCTCTAATTCACGCTGCTCCTGATGGATCGCTTTGGGGATCATCAAAAAGAAACCGGTTGTTTGTAAATCAGTGTTTTTTAAATCCCACCCGCAGGCCTGGTAGCAGAGCCGTGAGCCGACTCTGACGGGCTGAGAGAGTAAACCTGGGCTAACGTATGCCGTTGTGGGATTGGACTGTACGCTTTGTTGCTCGGGTTTGCTCCGTGTGCGTTTGTTGACAGCGTAAACGGCGGTTGTTGATTTTTGAGACTGAAGAAAGCTCCCACAGACAATATGCTGCCTGAAGCCTGATGACTAAGGAAGGCAACCTGCAGAGGAGTCGTTATGGCAACGACAGCTTGCCAAAAACAGTCAAAATTGGACAAGTGTGAACACACACACACACACACACACACACACACACACACACACACACACACACACACACACACACACACACACACACACACACACACACACACACACACACACACACACACACACACACACACACACACACACACACACACACACACACACACACATCCCATATGAGAATTTGGTCTCTTTGCAGTAAAAATCTACACACAGTAGACTAGTTTTGGAGCAGCAAGGTCATCTCAACATTCTCGATTAACAAATAAAAACACTCTTATATCATGTTAAATAAAAAATCTGAGATTTTCATACAGATTTATTAAAACTGAGTTTATTCTACATGCCATAAATGATCTGTTTATGGTGTTGCTTTAATCCCAAACTTAGCTTTTACTTGATCGTTTCTTCAGAATCACCTCAACCCTCCCACTGTCCTAAAGGGTGACCCCGCGAGGAAAGTTGACCATTGAGCAGGATTGATGGTTTATCCCTTGAGGTCCACATGGCGGGGGTGAGGTGATGCTCACTCCTCACTCCTGCCACATGGACCCAAGGGATAAACCATCAACCCTGCTCAATGGTCAACTTTCCTCGCGGGGTCACCCTTTAGGACAGTGGGAGGGTTAAAGAGCACCAACTTTTGCTCGAGAGGTTCCAAAAGGTGTGAAAGACGTAAAGATAAGAGACTTTAGTTCAAAGTGACAATATTTCAACTTCTTTATATTTTTTAACACACCTTTAAAAAAATAACTGGAAGTGATTAAATGGTTTTTACTGTCAATAAATAGAATAAAGCTGCATAACAATTTGGTTCAATAAAATAATCTTTACAAAGTTCTAGTTGAATACAAGATGGCGGTCCGTGTGTAGAGCCATACCTGCTAAAACATGTCTTCATGTACATCTAGGTGTACCTGTGTGTAAATGTGTGCAAAGCTTTGTGATTGTCTGAAAGACAAATCTGTAACAGATTTCCAAAAATCAGAACTCTACGTTCTGAACACGTCCACACCGTCGTCTTCATCAGAGTCAGAGATAAAGTCTCGGAATCAGGATAATGCTTCCAGGAATGAGGAACGCCAAGGCGGCGTAGAGGGCGAGTGTTTGTTTAGGCGAGGCGAGCGTTTTCCTCCACGTTCAGTCAACAATAGCTGAGAGCAACGCCATGATCGCCACGCCGCAGGAAATGAGCAGGATCTGCAGTAAGGAATGTCTGGAAAGAGGAGAGAAAGCGGTTACACATTAGGGAGGTGTGCAAAGCACCACAGCTGTCATTTCTTCCTACTTAATACATCTTCTACAGGATTTATTTAGCATCATTCCTAATAATAAATGAGGTCATTTTAAATAAAAACAATCCCATATAGGTGATTCACCTTAAACTGGACTCCTGGAGCAGCTCAGGGACGACGTTCACCAGGGCTATGTAAAGGAAGCCTCCAGCAGTGAAAGGCAAAATCCAGCTGGTGGCATTTTCTACAAACGGTAAAAAAAAAAAAAAGATCAACCTCAAAGGGTGTCCAGTGTGTGTGTGTGTGTGTGTGTGTGCACGTGCAGGTATAGTGGCTTTCACCTGTGCCTTTAGGTGACTGAGCACACAGGGCGAAACAAGCTCCCAAGACTCCAACCAGAGCCGTCGACAGCTGCATGCGGGCAGCGCTCCAGCGATCGAACCCTGCCCTCAGGAGGATGGCAAAGTCCCCCACCTGTGGGCCGCGACGAGACATCAGGTGTGTTTACAAAGACTGGACCCATCAGCCTGAGAAACGCTAACTTCTGCATTCAGAAATGACGGCGCAAGTTTCCAAGAACACCACTAGCTCACCTCGTGGGGGATTTCATGGAGCAGGATGGCAAAGGTGGTGAGGAATCCAACCTGCAAGAAAGGACTCATTAAAGCAGCTTCTTCACTTCAAAACATAAAAAGACCTGGCAGCATTAAGGTGAGGGTATCTGCTCACTAAACTGTCAAATCTGACATTTTTATTTCATTCAATTCTTTATTTTAAAGATTGTTTTGACGTGACTAAATGCAGTTCTGACAAATGCACCAGAAGTAAATAGAAATAGCTGGTGAGATATTTTGTATGTTTGAAATATGTAGTGAACTTCCTTTTTGGCGCGTGGACCCAAGCGTCCTGCTGCTAGCCGTCTGTCCCTCCAGCTGGACTCTCGTCCTGCAGCTACAGCCGTACGGTAAGCTACCGAAGCCGTACAAATCCACAACACCGCAGCTCAAAATGCACCACTTAAACCCGCCTGCATCGCAGAGAGTAGACCCGATGGAGTTTGTGTCATGTAACAAGGACCCGGTGAGGGGTCCTACTAAAGCACACGCAACACCAGATCAACCCGCTTCACAAAAACAGTGAAGAGAATTGTTCTGTCTTCACGCTTTTCCTAATCTTTACTGATCGTTTATTTATTTAACATCAAACTAAGTAATTTTAAGCAGCCATAGCCTGATGAAAGTTTTTGAATAAAAACAGCTAAATTAAAAAGTGAACACTATGGTAAATACAACCAAAAGATGTTTACTAAAGAGCAGAAAAGTAAAGAAAGACTGACGTTTTTATTTTAACAGACTAAAATTTTGTTAAGCTAAATAAATAAATAAATAAATAAATAAAACACCAAAATCCAGGCAATTTCATCATTTTCTTTCAATGAGGGAAACTTAAGATTTATACGTTTCAGATTTTTCATAGTCGAATTTAAATCAAACTAAAAAATTTTCTGCATACAAAATCATTTTAAATGTGTGGGAAACTCGATACATTTGCAGTGGTCTCTAGTAGGAATTAAAGGGAGACTAGGCTGTTTTGGTTTTGCTTTTAGCACCCCGTAGACTCTCAGACTTCCCTCTCCCCGGCCACTTGAGCCAGCTGCTCTGGAGGAATCCTAAGGCATTCCCTGGCCAGCTGAGAGACATTGTCCCTCCAGCGTGTTCTGGGTCTTCCTTTAAGTCTTCTCCTGGTTGGATGTGCCTGGAAAACCTCACCAGGGAGGCGACCAGAAAGCATCCTAACTAGATGCCCAAGCCACCTCAACTGGCTCCTCTCGTGTGGAAGAGATGCAGGTCTACTCCGAGCCTCTCCTGGACGGCTAAGCTTCTGACCCCATCTCTAAGGGAAGTCCAGACACCCTGTAGAGAAAACTCATTTCGGCCGCTTGTATCCGCGATCTCGTTCTTTCGGTCACTACCCAAAGCTCGTGAGCATAGGTGAGGGTAGGAACGTAGATCGAACAGTAACTCAAGAGTTTTGCCTTCCGGCTCAGCTTTCTCTTCACCACGGCAATGGTATAACGCCCGCATCACTGCAGATGCAGGACCAATCCGCCCATCGATCTCACGCTCCAGTTTTCCCTCACTCGTGAACAAGACCCCGAGATACTTAAACTCCTCCACTTGGGGCAGGACCTCATCCCTGACCCGGAGAAGGCATTCTACCCTTTTCCGACTCAAGACCATGGTCTCAGATTTAGAGGAGCTGTTTCTCATCCTAGCTGCTTCACACTCTGATGCGAACCGCTCCAGCGAAAGCTGAAGATCACGTTCTGATGAAGCCAACAGGACCACATCATCTGCAAAAAGCAGAGACTCAATCCTTAGGCTACCAAAACGGATGCCCTCAACTCCTTGGCTGCGCCTAGAAATCCTGTCCATAAAAGTTATGAACAGCATCGGTGACAAAGGGCAGCCTTGGCCGAATCCAAGTATCACCTAAATTGAGCTCAACTTACTGCCGGCAATGCGGACCAAGCTCTGACACCGGTCATACAGGGACCTGACAGCCTGCATCAGAAGGCCTGGTACCCCATACTCGCCTGGTACCCCCCCCCCCCTCCCGAGAGACGCGGTTGAGCGCCTTCTCAAAATCCACAAAACACACGTAGATTAGTTGGGCAAACTCCCACACACCCTCCAGGACCTCATTCCTCACTAAATTAAACAAGTAAGCTGTGTTCATGACCTAAAACAAGCAGGAAGCGTGCTGTAACCAGACTGCCAGCTGTACAGGTATCAGCTCAATCCAACAGACCGGACCGGCATTCTGACGTTGTGAGTGGAATATTCTGGCCACTTAGGGTGGCTGCTGACAATGCAGTTAACAACTGCCTGTTTCAGGAAGTAGCAGAATGCTTCAAACGGCACGATTTGGAGTCTTATTTCCTAATATTTGCACATCTCACCTCTGATTGGCTAACAGCAATGCGACTCAACCACCGACTTGGTTAGCTCTGCAACATTTGATGTTTTATCTCCACAAATAACCACAAGCCTAAAGGAGTTCTGCTGTGGAGTTGCTAATGCTAATGGCTAGCTACCACTAGCCGAGATGTTCTCTGCTGTTTCCTGGACGCTAAACCAGAAACAGCCTTCCTCGTCGTGAGTCAAGATGGGTGAGTCCATGAATGTGACGTAGATCTGTCAGGCTTTTCAAATCCTAGAGTTTGCCATCTATTTTCTATCAGAAGCTACTGCAGAAGATAGGTGTAGGAGACTATTTTCATGTTCAGCCTGCATGAAAAACTCAGCGACTGCTCATTCTCAAAGAATAAGTAAAAATGTTTTTTCAGTGTTCCACACCTTTAAGGTGAAGACTTGGGTCTCTGTGGAGAATGTTTGAACGTCACTGATGAATGAACTTTAACCTCCTGCTGTATTTACACTCCTAATAAACGTCTCATGTTGATCATGATCTAGTTTTCTTTTAACAAAATCAAACACCTGAAAGTAGAGTTTGAGGTCGTGTTTATTTGTTGAATTACCCAAGGATTTGTTGGGTTTTCTATTCTCCACTCTGAAGAAGATCCGAGGAGAATCAAATTGTCAGATAAAGTATCCTAGAGGTGAGGAGGATGTGTGTGAGCTCTCCTTCAATCAGCGTTAGTGTTGAGATGACTGATTCTTACCTTCTTGCTAACCAAGAAACTCCCAGCTACCGCCAGACCATGGGTGAAGTTGTCAATGCAGTTGGCCAGTAGATTAAGGTATCCACTTGTCTGTGACACACACACACACACACACACACACACACACACACACACACACACACACACACACACACACACACACACACACACACACACACACACACACACACACACACACACACACACACACACACACACACACACACACACACACACACACACACACACGTATAAACTTATGAAAACATTTTCATTTTTTTATATTTTACAACCATTCGGTTCCGTGTGTCGACGCTACCTTTATTTTCTCGGCCCTGTCCTGCAGACGCTGCTGTTTAGAAGACTTCCATGACTCATCACAGTGTCCGTTTAGGAGCGACGCGTCTGCTTTTACACTTAACTCTGAATTAGACTGCATCTGCGTAGAAAAAAAATACACATGCTCCATGTTTTTGGATCCTTTACTTTAGGGTCAGCGTGACTCTCACAGCTTTATTGCTGATCTCATCTGTAACAGCGAGCGTTCCTCCGAACAGACGAGCCTTAAATGAAAAAAGGAGAGACTTGTTTATGTTACAACTTCTGTTTTCTGAGAAGAGCCAAGCTTCCTGTTCATCATTCAGAAACCACCCGTGAGTGGGGGGAAATAAGCGGTTGTCCTTTCGTCAACACCATCGAATGTTTGCTTCATGTCTGCGACTGAGCTGTAAGGAAGTAATTAAGTCAGATTTTTGGGCGACAGTTTCCTCTGACAGACTGGCATCGACTGCTAAGAAAGTTTCAATTCAAAAAGTGATAAAAATCCTTCAAATGTCTAAAATCTTGCAGCTCTCTGCATACATTCAGCTTTTAAAGACCTGGTTCAATCAAAAGCATGCTCGCTGGTTTCCATCATCACATCTTGTGATTAGATTAGCAAACTGAATATTTTACAGGAAAACACTTCCCTGTCGGCCCCTGTCCATTGTTGCCGCCTCCTGAAAGCTGAGTGTTCCCGTTTGGACATTGAAAAGGCTGAAGCAGCTGCTTCATCCCTGCTGCACTAAAAATAGACACAAGAAGAGCCGAGACGTGGATTCAAATCCTCTTTCGTAAAAAAGGCAGGAGGAAGGTTGAGAGTGGCTTCACAGCCATACTGCAACCCGCTGTTTGGACCCTTTTTCGTCAATAACATTCTGAGAAATAAGCGCATATTTTAATGAAGACAACACTGAAGATTTCTTTACATTACGAGAAAATACTGATTTCATTCTTCATGCATTAAGAAAAGCCATTTAAAGCAGCCCAGTTGTCAAATCATGAATTAACTCATTAATCATGTTATTTGGAAAGCTAGTTTCACAGCCACGCTCAGGCCGGGCTACTGCCAGACCCGATTAATCAAAACATGTGTCTAATGTTGTGAAAAAGCATAATAAAATGTGCATTTTTGTTGTTCAAGCACCTTCCTCAGTAGAAATAAATGCACTGGGGGCAAATGGGAACCCATCCAAGATGGTGAACCACTGTTACGCCAGCTCCAATCGTCGGTGCTAGTCCATGTGATGTCTGTGGTTGAACAAGTGAATCAACAAAAACACGCTGGATACCAGACCTTGGTGAAGGATGTTGGCCACCCCTGATCTAGATGAGCACCAATACTTTACACACAGAAAATATGGATTGGTGAGACTAAAGGAGGAGTTTTTAAAAGGGGTGAGCTCCATTTCACCCACTCTAAAACTAACACCATATTTCTGAAATAAAAATAATATAAAACAGTCAAACATGGTGGTGGCAGTGTGATGGTGTGGGGATGCTTTGCTGCTTCGGGACCTGGACGAGTTGCGACAATGGACGGAACTATGAATTTTGCTCTCTAGCAGAACATTCTGAGGTAAAGTGACCTTGAGTTCAGGCTCACTCGGGTTATGCAGCAGAACAATAATCTGAAGCGCCAGCCTGTGACCGTAAGGTTTAAAAATAAAGTTGGAATGGCTCATTCAAAGTCCAGAATTAAATCCAGTTGAGATGCTGTGGCATGACCTTAACCTGGTCAATTGTGCTCCAAAACTCTCCAGTGTGGCTGAATTAAAACAAGTCTGCAAAGAAAAGTGGGCAAGAACACATCCAACTGATGTCAACTACAGCAATTCTTGATGAATGATGGAAGTGTGAGGAAAAACGCCAAATCAGACAAAAATGCATTAAGGTAAATATTGTTTAGAACTAAAGGGAACATTTGATTTAAAAAAACAGTATAAACTCATTCATGCCAGCCGTTTCCTGATAGCTAAAGCCATTCGCTGCCAGCGTTTCTCACCGCTTTTACTGTTTTTAGAAGTCACAGAACGTTGGGTGTTAGGATGATTTCCACGCCAAAACAACCAAAACAAAGAGGAGACTCACCTCTTACATCAGGAAGAATCTCTGTGTTTCGAGCGTTATCCGTTCTTTCATAATCCGTTGTTGAATTGTGATCGGCAGATGCTTTTCCGGTTCGCACCTCACTTTTTTTTTTTTTTACAGGAACGGCCCAAAACAATCTCCTAACACATGGATGTTCTGCTTCCTGATCATGCGACGTGTGACGTACGCGGATGAAGATCAGCTTTAGAGCTGAGATGTTTGTTCTCTCAGCGCGGGGGCTCGTTCCGACGCCCAAACAGTAAAAAACCACAAAAGACAACTTTTGTCGTCATTGGCAGTGAATGAGACAACAGAATATCCGTTTCATTGAGACAGAAAGCTTTGAACTGACCTATGAAAACCACTGAGTCAGACAGTTCCCGCTCAGAGGTGGAAGCATTGTAGTAAACTCTCTGGTGTCCTGAAGGTCATCGGATGGTGCCTTCATCAAACCTCTACTGACAGATATGCACACCAAGCGTGACAGCGAGCACCAAGCAAATGCACCGAGCATGCCAATGAAGAGGCCTGTACCGACGTGCTAGATCAAGAGATGTCAGCAGAAATACTTACAGAAAGGTTAGAGTTGAGGTCTGAATCCGAGGAGGCATCTTCCAGGCTTTCGTGGTCTGGGAACATTTTCTCCAGTAGAAGGAAGGAAAACAGGCCAATGATTACCCACAAGCCCTGGGTCACATAGTGGTTCTGTTTACAAGCTGGGAAGGCAACAAACAGGCTGTAAATATGTGGGCAGTAGTGGTGGTGTTGTTACATATAACAGCTGTTTTACTACCATAGTTTTTAAAGGAGTTTTACAACTGGAAACAGTTCGATGAGCCTCAGCTTATGAAACTTTGTTGGGGCGCACAATGGCCCAGGAGCCTAGCATAGAAATCTAGACAAACCGTGTTAAACCAGCTTTCATCAGAACAAACCATTTCTCTGAGGTCATTACAACATTACCACTTGACATAGGAAAGCAGGTTGGAGATGGCACAGACTTGTTGGTATGCTACATTAGACACCCAAAGCTTCCTACAGTTTAGAACATAAGTATTTGAACACGCTGTGATTTGACAAGTTGTTCTATATTAGAAATCATGGAAGGGTCTGAAATCCACATTGTAAGTGCATTCCCACTGGGAGAGACAGCATAAAAAATAAATAAATCATATTGTATGATTTTTTTAAAGCATGTATTTGCATTGCACTGCTGCACAGATGTATTTGAACACCTGAGAAAATCAGTGTTAATATTTGGTGTAGAAGCCTTTGTTTACAGTTACAGAGGTCAAATGTTTCCTGTAGTTCTTCACCAGGTTTGCACACACTGCAACTGGGATTTTGGCCCACTCCTCCACACAGATCTCTAGATCTGTCAGGTTTCGCAGCTGTCGCTGAGCAACAAGGTGTTTCAGCTACCTCCAAAGATTTTCTATTGGATTTAGGTCTGCAGACTGGCTAGGCCACTCCAGCACCTTGATATGCTTCTTACAGTGGACCAGTCCTTGGTCATCCTGGTTGTGTGCTTCGGGTCATTGTCACGATGGAAGACCCAGCCACGACCCATATTCAATGCTCTGAGGGAAAGAGGTTGTTGGCCCCATTCATCTTCTTACTACAGTGCAGTCGTCTGGTCACCTTGGCAGAAAAACAGCCCCAAAGCATGAAGTTTCCACCCCATGCTCCACAGTAGGGATGATGTTCTTGGGATGTACCTCATCATCCTTTTTCCTCCAAACACGGCGAGTGGAGTTTAGACCAAAACGTTCCATTTTGGTCTCAGCTGATCACATGACTTCCTCCCATGCCTCCATTGGATCATCCAGATGGTCACTGGCAAACTTCAGACGGGCCTGGACATGTAATGACTTGAGCAGGGGAACCTTTCGTGCAGTGCATGGTTTAAAACCATGATGGCGTAGCGTTCTACAGACATAGGCCTTTGAAACTGTGCTCCCAGCTCTCTTCATGTCATTGATCAGCTTCTCCTGTGTAGTTCTGGCCTGATTCCTCATCCTTCTTGTCATCAGTGATACCCCACCTGGCGAGATCTGTCATGGAGCCCCTTTCCCTGGACTGACAGTCATCTTAAGCCACTTTCATTTCCTAACAGTTGCTCCAACAGCTGATCTATTTCCCTCAAGTTGTATGGCAATTGATCCGTCATCCTTTCCAGTCTTGTGGAGGTCCACAATTTTGATGCTGGTGTCTTGACAGCTCTTTGGTGTAGCCCATGGTAGTGGTTGGGGTCTGACTGAAGGGGGGACAGGTGTCTTTACTGAGACAATGTGTAGTTTTTACCGTTAATCTCTGGAAATATCCATCAAAATGTTGAAAATTATTTATATGATGGACAGTTGTTGAAAAATATTGGCGGCTTCCCATCATAACCATAAAAATCAGGTCCAAAATAAGTGAGGAAGGGTCTAAGTCTCTCGGCGACGCCATATTAGGCACATTGTTTCCTGCTACGGGAGCCCGTGAGGACAAAACACATTTACTTAATCAATCAATCAATACTTTATTAATCCCAGAGAGAAAATAGAGTTTCCGTACACACAATTCAGAGATCTGCCATAAGACACATGATAAGAATTGGTGACTGTGGTCATTCGCAACCCGAGTCGCGCTACCTTAATAGAGATAAGAGGTGGAGGGGAAAAAGGCACTTCACAGCTACCCTCCCACAAGGAGGGC
Source organism: Nothobranchius furzeri (assembly GCF_043380555.1). NCBI lineage: Eukaryota > Metazoa > Chordata > Actinopteri > Cyprinodontiformes > Nothobranchiidae > Nothobranchius > Nothobranchius furzeri. The sequence goes on from NC_091749.1 coordinate 63,965,919, forward strand.
AGCTTTGCTCTGCAAAAAAACGCCTCAACATATATGCAACAGACTTCAGACAACACAACATAACATGAGACTCTAATAGGAAGGCGGGGGGCTGGGATCCTGTTTCCCCCAGCGAGAGCAGCCATCTACGGCAGTCAGCCACTGTGCAGTCACAGGTGGGGGGGAGATCTTGGGAGAAGCGCAGAGTACATTGACTCCTGCAGGTTGATGACCTTGCCAGGTTGAAGTCCACCAATCCGAAGGCACGGGGGGGTAGGTCGGGTTTTCACAGCATCTGTCTGCATTCCTTCGTGGGGTGTTGTAGCCGCTCAAGGCTACCAGGGCGTCAGATTGGGATAACAAGACTGTTTGGGTCAGGCTGAGATAATTTTCCTCTCTGCCTTCAGTCTTTAAACTGATAATTCCAGTCCTTCAGTGAAGCCAATTTTGGGCTTTTAAACTTGTCCATACCGTCCGGTGACTCTCTCCGAGATGACATCCCTTTTGCGCACTAATACCGGTATCGTAGCTAGAACATTGTCCAGCTTACGATTCACCTCGACTAACTTCCCAGTCTGTGAAGTCTCCACACGGACGGTGCTTTCCGTGGGTGCGGGTCGCCCTCCAATCGCTCCCATCTTCCCAAATTTCCAGAAAACCAGATATCCTACCACTCCAATCAGGGGAAATCCAGTGATCATCAGGCCGAATATCCACACGTCTTTGACGTCCTCAATGGACAGCTGGGAGAGGCATACGATCTTCCATTCCCTCCAGGAATCCAGCATATACCCCGCCGGGTGTGTCCCCTGTGGGCATGTGGGAACCCCCTGCTCCGTTCTCATTGTTGAAAAAATCTTATCAATCGCGTTGAACGACCAATTTATCAAATCCATGGTTAGTATAGTGTTTTTCAGGAGAAATGCAGAGAAGCGCTCTGTGGGCAGACAGGACAAAGAGCCTTGGGAAAAAAAGATAAGGGAGCGAAAAGAGAAGCGTCTGTACTCAGCGAGTGCCAGGAAGGAGCTGATTAGTAACAAACGGTTACAAAACTTTCATCAACGTTGTTGTTTTACACCTGTACCTCTTGCTGCCAGTGATGAAAGGGAGTCTGATGTGCTTGTCATCTTGCTGGAGGTTGAACGATCTGACAAAGTACTCATTTAGAAATTGCGCTCCCAGGGAATTTAGACTAATAATCATCCGTTGGTAAGGCCTTACTCAAACACAAAGATACTGCTTGCTTCCAATGATTTAGGTATGTTCTGCCCCCTATCACCAGGGAAAATATACACCGTCACTTTAACAAGCTCAGACAAGTACTAATAAATCAGATGAGTAAGTGAAGTAGAGGTGAACTTCTTAAACTCATTCACTGGCAGCCATTTCTTGATCAGAAAAGCCCTTCGCTGCCAGCGTTTTTCACTGGTTTTAAGAGTCACAGAACGTTGCGCACTAGGATGATGTCAATGCCAACAAAACAAAGAGGAGACTCGCTTCTTACATCAGGAAGAATCCGCGCGTTTCGAGCTTTACCGTTCTTTCATAATCCGTTGTCGAATTGTGATCAGCAGAAGCTTTTCCGGTTCGCGCCTCGCTTTTTTTTTTTACAGCATTGGCCCAAAACGATCTCCTAACGCATGGACTTTCTGCTTCCCGATCACGTGACGTGTGACGTAGGTGGATGAAGATCGGCTTTAGAGCTGAGATGTTTGTTCTCACGGTGCGGGGGCTCGTTCCGACGCCCACACAGTAAAAAAAATGCAAATGACAACTTTTTTCATCAATGGCAGGAAATGAGTTAAAGGCAGAGTAACAGGTCTTTGAGAGACAGAACTGTTGCTGATTGCCAGGTGTTTGAATACTTCTGTTCCAATCTCTATATTCAACAACATAAATGTGGTTTGAAATTCTAGAATCCCTTTAAAGATAAACAAATAAACAATTATTCCAAAAATGGTACTTACTGCTGCAAAAACATGTAAAAAATCTATCATTTTTTATTTTGTGAACACCTTCTGATCTAATATAAGTTTTATAAATCTGCTAAACTAGTGTCAAACACACAACATGAAGCAGTAATAGCAAACAAACAAACTGACAACATATTTTTTGCTGGAATAAATCTTAGGAACACAAAGGGTAAAAACAGTCTGTAAATAAAAGGTGCGTCTAACCCTGAAAGACCCACCTGTAGAGCCAGAGAGCGCCCACGCCTCAGGAAGGAGGTGCAGGAAAACATCACCAAGGAGACCGCCAGTAGCAAAGCTTAAAAGCTGCTTCAGCTTCTGGCAACCAGCTGGCAAAACAAACAAAACACGGTACCAATTATTAAAAGGTATAATTAATAAAAGACTTCAACTTCATGTCAGCTGTAAGGCTTTAAACTTCTACAAGTTTTCTGTTCTTTCCTCTTCTGTTGTGCTTCAAAAATACGAAGCACAAACGTAGATCGAGTGTCTGGTGCATCGTAGTTTTATTACTGATAAACTGCTGCTGCACAGGAACTTTATCCTGAAAGAGTTCCTTTGTTAATGACCAGTTCACCAGTCAGTGATGTGCTTCAGCCTGGAACACAGCTGGACGTGCAGCAGGGAGGAAATCTTCAGGCTCAACATGATTTGATTACAATTCAGAGGGTTGCAATGCAATTATGAAGCTTTTCTATTTGGTGCATTTTTTCCCCATTTAACACATACAGGTACAACTTCCGTTGAGATACATCTATCATCTATCTATCTATCTATCTATCTATCTATCATCTATCTATCATCTATCTATCTATCATCTATCTATCATCTATCTATCTATCATCTATCTATCTATCTATCATCTATCTATCTATCATCTATCTATCTATCTATCTATCTATCTATCTTCTATCCATCTATCCATCTATCCATCTATCCTCTATCCTCTATCTATCTATCTTCTATCCATCTATCCTCTATCCATCTATCCATCTATCTTCTATCCATCTATCCATCTATCCATCTATCCATCTATCCATCTATCATCTATCCTCTATCCTCTATCCTCTATCATCTATCTATCATCTATCTATCATCTATCTATCTATCATCTATCATCTATCTATCTATCATCTATCTATCTATCTATCTATCTATCTATCTATCTATCTATCATCTATCCATCTATCCTCTATCCTCTATCATCTATCTATCTATCTATCTTCTATCCATCTATCCTCTATCCATCTATCCATCTATCTTCTATCCATCTATCCATCTATCATCTATCCTCTATCCTCTATCCTCTATCATCCATCTATCCATCTATCTTCTATCCATCTATCCATCTATCCATCTATCATCTATCCTCTATCCTCTATCATCTATCTATCTATCATCTATCTATCTATCATCTATCTATCTATCTATCTATCTATCTATCCATCTATCCTCTATCCTCTATCTATCTATCTATCTATATTCTATCCATCTATCCATCTATCCTCTATCCATCTATCCATCTATCTTCTATCCATCTATCCATCTATCCTCTATCATCTATCTATCTATCCTCTATCATCTATCTATCTATCATCTATCTATCTATCTATCTATCTATCTTCTATCTTCTATCTTCTATCCATCTATCCATCTATCCTCTATCCATCTATCTTCTAACCATCTATCCATCTATCATCTATCCTCTATCCTCTATCATCTATCTATCTATCTATCATCTATCATCTATCTATCATCTATCATCTATCTATCATCTATCATCTATCTATCATCTATCATCTATCTATCTATCATCTATCTATATATCATCTATCTATCATCTATCTATCTATCATCTATTATCTATCTATATATCATCTATCTATCATCTATCATCTATCTATCATCTATCATCTATCATCTATCTATCTATCATCTATCATCTATCTATCATCTATTATCTATCATCTATCTATCTATTATCTATTATCTATCATCTATCTATCTAACATCTATCAATCATCTATCTATCTATCTATCATCTATTATCTATCTATATATCATCTATCTATCATCTATCTATCATCTATCATCTATCAATCTATCCTCTATCCTCTATCTATCATCTATCCATCTATATGAATAGATATATATAGATATCTATATCTATCATAGAGCCCTGCACTGGAGCCCCAGGCCCGAGGGCCGGGCTTCGGCCCTACGACTGTGTAATTACCTCGGACACGGGCCGGGCACCTTTATTTTTAATCGAATTCATAAAAAAAAAAAACTGAAACACTTAAATGCAGCAGCACCTGCCTGCTTCTCACGCACCGGCACAGTTAGCTCAGTTAAGGTCTGTGTGGTTTATAAATGCGCCTATATAAACTGCTGATTGAAACATGTGCCCCTATTCTAATATGCCATTTTATGTCCACTTTGATGTCAGAAACCATTCGTTTATTCTCATGAAAATGGCAGCATTCTGTTTTTCTGTGAATAAATTCGCTCTGCAGTTAAAAAAATACAGCATTGGGGCAGCAGTAGCTCAGGTGGTAGAGCAGGTTGCCTCATGATCGGAGGGTCATGGGTTCGATTCCAGCTCCCGCCAGGGGTATCCTGCTGTTATGTCCTTGGGCAAGACACTTCACCCAACTTGCCTGTGTTAGTGGTGGTCAGAGGGGCCGACGGCGCCAAATGGCAGCCTCGCCTCTGTCAGACCTCCCCAGGGCGGCTGTGGCTCCAAGTAGCTTACCATCACTAGCAGTGTGTGAATGTGAGAGTGTGTGAAAGCATCTTTGGGGGTCTTGAAAAGTGCTATATAAGTTCAATGCATTATTATTATTATTATTATTATTATTATTATTTTAAGTGGGAGAACTTGCACAATCAGTGGCTGACTAAATACTTTTTTGCCCCACTGTATATCCATCTCTATATCTATATTGAGCTATCATATATATATATATATATATATATATATAATTTTTTAATTATTTCTTTTTGATGCAATCAGATGAAAGCACAGCAGTATTCTAGTGAAGCATTACAAAGCTACCAATAAGACTTTCATAACAGCTATAAACTTTACAATTGTTGTTTTTGCGGCCCTGCAGTTGTTCAGTTGTACTTCTTGTTGCAATGACAAACATTTTTTCTGCTCAGTTTAAGGAACTCTCCTGCCACATATTTTGTCACCTTTCAAAACATAAAAAATAAAAACTAAACCTGTGAACTTGCATCACTGCAGAGCTATTTGCTTTTAAAGAGACAGTAGCTGCATCCAAACCTCCCCCGCTGCAGATGTTTTGTCTCCCAGACAGTTCATGTGAGGCTAAGATGTCAGAAATGCAGCTGGGTTTATGACAAAGACTCAATGCAGCTCCTTGTTGATTCTTCTGGAGTTTGAGACTTTGAACTTTAATACAAAGCAAGTGAAATTTAGAGCTTGAGATCGGGAGTTTACTACAAATGGTGAGCCTAATTGTAGTTTGTTTTAAAAGAAGAATAAATTACACTCGGCCATCCCTTACCTTCCGTTTTGAGGGCCGCTCCAGCTTCAATGGGAATAACAAGCAGGGGGAAAATCCCACTGAGGCCTACAGCAACAGAGCCCACCAGGGACAGGATCCAAACGTGTGTGAGCTCACTGGTTAAAAAGTCTGCTACTGCCTGGAGGCCTGGGAGGTCATCTGTCAGACAGGGTCCTGGTCCTGCAGCTGCAGCTGTGGCATGAGCCATGGAGGTCTGTGTCATCTTCTGGATGCTTGACACCCCCCTTAAGGTCAGCAGCAGCAGGGTAACGAGGGCTAACAGAGCAGCTACAGCCCAGCTGGGCCTCCAGCAGCGTCCACCGTTCATCCGTCCCACGGTCCAAAACGTAAACAGTAAAGCTGTAAGAAGAGCCACAAAATGCTGCTTTAAATGCCTTCAATTCACACCACAAGCTGGTGACATCTTTAAACTTTCTGTCACTGGTGGCAGAAAAGAGAAGTAGATTTTGGAAATTTTATTTTCCTTAAGTGATATTTTTGGGGGATTGATACATTTTTCGTAGTTTGCAGTAAAACTGAGCGTTGAAAGGCTGAAATATGCAAGGATCAAACACAATAAATAAATAAATAAACAAAAGCCTTCTCATTTAAATCTGGGCATTTCCATTTCAAACAAACTCCGGTGTCCTCAATCCACTTGCAGGTGGGTCTGCATTTGTAATTAAAGCTGGATATCTCCACTGAATCATGATAGAGAACTCAAATATTCCATTCAATTTTGAATTAAAAGATAAACTTCCCGAGAGGCTAACAATGCAAGTAGGGCAGGTGGAAAGTTACACCAGAAAAATAAACCCTGCACTTTTTCCTTTGTGTCCAAGAAGCCTCCAAGGGTTGAAGCAGGGATCATATTTACTTTCTGGCCTGGAGTGCCGTATCCTCTGAGGAGAGGAATGTCTGGGTTTACCACTAGGACCTGCTTTCTCCACAACTCGCAAGCAGATGGAAATGAAGGAAATGACCTGATCCCATGCTGCAACAGTTCACTTCACTTGCACTGAATTCAAGGATTTATTGTGGAACCCAACAAAGACAGAACAAATGTTTTAGTCAAAAATATGAAAACTACAGATGCCTAAATCAATATTTTACCACTTAATCTGTTATTTTCCTCATCAGTGATGAAGACTCAATATGTAAATGTCTGTTTGGCCCAAAATGTTTGTTTTTTTTTGCTTACGGAGCAAACCAGAGGACGGTGGAGGATTACAAACGCTCTAGTAAGCAGTCAGAAGAAAGCTTTAAGCAGAGACGCCATCTTCATCTTTCCCCACCAGCTCAGTGGCCTAGCGGCCGAGTGTCCGCCCTGGGACTGGGAGATCGGGGTTCAAATCCCAGTCAGGTCATGTCAAAGAGCTTACAAATGGGACCTAATGCATCCCCACTCAAGGTTGGTTTATGCTTGACGCGTCCGCGAGGTCCGCACGGCTCCGCACGGAAAAGTTGCGTCATTTTAACAACCACGCCCCTCCGCCGCGCCTCCGCACGGCCCAGAATTTCCGCAACGCGCACCTCGGAAAATTTCTAACCACGCGGACGGACGGACGCGGAAAAACATGGCGGACCGGCAAGAACTAGTACGGCAGAGGTTCGTAAATACAGACATTTGTATGATTCAGCTCTCAAAGATCACTGTGATCAACATGTTGTTAATAATTCTTGGAGAGAAATAGCTCGCATTGTCGGAAAAGACGAGAACGCTGTTAAAAATGCTGGAATGCCATGTTGTAAACAGTAATTTTTACTTCTACTATGGTGTAGTGTTGGATGCATGCCGTAGAGCTCCATGCTGCCCCCTACAGTTTGGGAGAATATTGGCTCGCCGCAGAGACGAGCCGCACAAACCATAAACGCTGCGAGTTGTGAAGCGCGTTCCAGCCGCGAGCCGCATCACCGCGCGGAAAGTGAATGTGTCAAGCATAAACCAACACTTAGGTTTAAGGGGTTGGATTAGAGGGTTTAACCACCAAATAGTTCCTGAGCACAGCCCTGTCTGCAGCTTGTCGCTCCCCACGTGGATGGGTCGGATGTGGAGATGTAATTTCACCCGCATGTGATGATGACTATCAGGACTTTCAGCTAAAACATACTCGGGTGTTTGTTGCTATTTGTGCAGAGGGGGTACATCAAATGATAACTTGCTGTTTAAATCCTACATCTGATGTTTTTCAGACTTCTTTAAATAACTTTTTAAAATTACATTTTTTTCTCCTTGGCTGATTAAATTTGAGTGTGACTGTTAGTTTTGTCCCCCATGACCTGGTGGCCTTTACTAATCACTACAACAAAAAGCAAACACGCCTGTTATCTTTCCTATTGTCTTCATTCTCTCTCAGGTCAGTCTGAACACAGAACCTCTGTTCAGTAACCGCCAGCGATTTATTTTGAGAGGCGTTTTAATAACCGTTTTATATATTGGTTCAAAGTGGGAATCTGGACAACGCTTACTGCTGTATTGTTCACCATCATCCTTAAAGGTGTGGAACACTGAAAAAATGTTTTTATTATTTCATTATTATGTGTCACATGCAGGCTGAACATGAAAATAGTCTCCTACACCTATCTCCTGCAGTAGTTTCTGATAGAAAATAGACGGTGAAACTCTAGGATTAGAAAATCCCGACAGACCTACGTCACACCGTCACCTAACATTCATGGACTCACCCATCTTGACTCGTGACAGGAAGGCTGATGTTGATTTAGCGTCCAGAAAACAGCAGAGACCGTCTCGACAGGCAGATGCTAATTGTTAGCATTAGCAACTCCATCACATAGCAGAACTCCTCCAGGCTTCAATTATTTGTGGCGATAAAAACATCAACGTCGCAGAGGCCACACAAAAATACCGTAAATCCTCTAATATTGACCTAAATTCAGAAAAGGAGTTTTTTAATTCCTACTTGCCACCATCCACCCGGATATTACCGCTAGCAGCTGCAGGTAAAGCGACTGTTAACACGGAGGATGAGGATTAAACAGTTGAAGGATTGTATTTTTTTCTTTTTGACACGATTTTGGGCAGACCTGGATTCTCACTGCAACAAAGCCGCGCTCATTAAGATTTTTTGACAAGCCGCTCCTAAAGGTGTCTTTCCTTCACAGTCCCTGTTCAGTCTTTGGTGATCTGAGCTCCAGCTCTAAAGGAAAGAAGCTCCAGGAGTGCAGCACTGCTCCAGTTGGCGGTTTCAGCTGATTTTGTTCAAAAAAACAAAACTAACGGGCCGTGTTTACATTCAATTTCAATATAGTTGCCAGCCGGAGCTCAGCAGTAACTTCCCATGTGATCATGACACCTCCCTCTATTGTGCAAAGGCACAGTCACCGTTTATAAGACAGACAATTACTGCAACAACTAGCAAGCGAGGAAGAACGAATGCAGCAAAATTTGCGCATCGCCATGCTGGCATGGTGCATTTATAAGACACATTGTTGTGGTAATATTACGCTGATTAGCCAGCACAGTGTGTCTTGTAAAAAGGGCTTGTGGTAGAGTTGCACTGCTGTTATCCAATCAGAGGCGAGATATCCAAATATCATATCAGGAAATAAGACTCAAAAGCCTGCCATCTGAAGCTGCTTACAGGCACTTTCGGGCTTTCTTTCCTCCGGAATACAACTAACAAGGCATTCATTCCTACTAGAGACCGCTGCAAATGAATTGATTAAATGAATGAACCACACCTTTAAAATATTTTATACATTACAGTATAGTAACAAATAGAAGCTAAGTTGGTTCGTATCAACAGCCCAGATCTGATTTAGGTTGTTATAATCCTGTACAGGATTTAAACTCTGATTCCAATCAAAACACTCCAAACGGACTCACTCACACAGAATTCTTGGAAACTGCTTTAAAAGTCAGATGGAGGCCAACAACAGAGTTACTCGTGGGACTAATGTGTACTAGTGTGTTATTGCGACTTCATTTATTTAACTAAAGAAACTTATTAAGAGAGAATAAACACTTTCTAACTTATACAAATGTAATTGGGATAATTTACCACCATACTTTGTTCCTTTCTAATTGATCAAATGTTACTCTTCAAATGGAATTTGATTACTATATTACCTTTATTCCATGTGCACATTGGACAATTTGGGGGGAATTTTTATATGCTACCCACAATGCACTAGAACATCAGTAGGTCAAGAATCTTGCTTTAGAAGTATATTTCAGCCCTAGGGTGGCCTCTTGTAAATACTGCGTGCAATTTAGACTTTAAATAGCGAACTAAAACAGTAATTATTACAGAAACGTACACAAGAAATGAGGTATCTTACATTAATTCAGTGAAAATCACATGTCTGCCACAAACTCAATGCCTCTCTCACGATAGATAATTTTTATCTGTTTCACTCAGTAAAAGGAAGTTATTCATGAAACCAGATTTAGGATCAAGCTGCACATTGTTTTATAAACAGCTGTGGAGGAGACAAAAACTGCAGAACTTCCAGCCAGACTTCCTCTTGGCAGCAGCCCGTTTATATGTTCCATGCTGCGAGTCTCTGTCTGGCTCACGTAGCAGCAGCTAATATTGATAAACAAATTAGCTTACTAGTGTTCTGTCTGGAAATTGGCTAGTTTTAATAACTATTAAGTAACTAAAATAGCTTAAAGCCACTGAACCACTGCGCTGTGGCGCTAAAGCCACTCAGAAAGTGCAAAATTAAAGGAAAAGCTGAAAACTTTAAATCATCCCACTGTGTAGGCGGACGTGAACGTGTTTAAACTGAACAGAACAGTTTCGCTAAACTAGCTCCTTGCTCCAAAGTTATGCTAGCAGCTACATCACTTTCAGAAATGTAACGGCTACCGAGTGGGGACAAAAAGCTGTCAAACATCAGAACAAAAACCCAAAATTCTGTTGTTACATATTTAAGTACCTTGTGGTTCCAACAGTCTGTGCTCCAGAGTGTCCCTGCCATCCAGGCGGGTTTGAAGGGAGGCTCGGAGCGCGGAGTTCCTCCAGAATCCCAGCTGCTGTTGTGGGCAGACAGGGACCACTCCACGGCGTTCCCAAACAGCCACGTAGGAGCAGAAGGGAGGGAGGAGGGAAGACAAAAAGCATGAGAGAGGGGAGTCACAACGCGGATCAGGAAGTTTCCCTATGAAAGGCCCATATAGGGCAGACTGTTATAAATGATTAATAAGATAGGAAAATTTTATATTATATATTATATATATATATATATATATATATATATATATATATATATATATATATATATATATATATATATATGTGTGTGTGTGTGTGTGTGTGTGTGTATGTGTGTGTGTGTGTGTGTGTGTGTGTGTGTAGAGAAACATGAAGGGTAGTGCTGAGAGAAAAAGTTTGTTTATTGATTTGTTTATTCACTTATTTATTCATCGTTGTCTATTTTATACTCAAATTTTTAATCTTTCAGTTGCTTTATGGTATGTTTTATAATTTTATGACTTTGCTGTTCTGATTTAAATGTATTTCCATTTTAAGCTCATTAAGATTTTCTGACTTTATGCTTTGTTTTGGTCTAAAGCACTTTGTGATTTTCTGTCTGATGAGTGCTGTACAAAGAAAATGTACTTTATTAAATTATAGATGGTCTAATTTGATTTTACTTGTCTTGAAAAGCAAATCTTCTCATTCATAGAGTTCAGTGGCCACTCTAGTGTTAATTATTTTAAAAAATCAATAACTGGATGTAAAACCTACAATTAAGCATTTGTGATGATTGAGCCACTGTTTCTATACTAGCTCATCCAGAGGTGAACTTTTTTTGGATCAGTGTTCTGCTGAATAGCTGAGTGAGCTTGAGGCTTCAGCTGACAAATTGATGGCCAAACATTCTCCTTCAGGATTTTATGAAAGAAAGTAGATTTCTGTTAAGAGTAAGTTGCCCACTTTAAGCAGCAAAAGCAATGCAGCATCATTATAGTTTAATTGAAAAATGTTCCTAAAAGCAACATTTGTAAAATGTCATTATTTTTAAAAAAGACATGACTTTTTGGGAAAAAAAGATAGCTTATAGTTTTATGATCCATCAAAAACTTGTTTAAGAAGTTCTTTGCACAATTCTGTCAACAGTTTTATTGTTGACAGTTTCAGTACCTTCCAGAATGAGCCATTTCAGGGCTGTTTCAGTTTAAATTCAATTCAAATTCAAAAGTACATTATTAATCCCAGAGGGAAATTAAAGTTTCAGTACACACAATTCTGAGATCAGACATACATACATAGACACATGACAAGAATGGTGACTGTGGCCATTCGCAACCCGAGTCGCGCTACCGTAATAGATCAAGAGGGTTTATATGATAGAGTCAGGGGGAGGGGAAAAAAGGGCACTTCAGAGTTACCCTCCACAGAGAGGGTAGCTTTGTTATGCAAAACAACACCTCAGACAGAAATGCAGCAGACTTCAGACATTACACAACATAAGTGTCCACTAGGTGGGGAGGTAGGGTTGGGACTCTCCTCACTTCAGTGCGTGCAGCCGCATGGGGTAGCGCTCATCACCTCTGTTTGGACAGGGGAGGGAGATAATGGGTTTGAGGTCACAGTGACTCCTAGATACGGTTCCACGGCCTTCACCGGTCACAGTCCCGCCCAGGCTGGGATAGGGAGAAAGAGTTTCCATAGCTACGGCAACATTCCACATTTCTTCTGAGGGGGGAGTTATCACTTCAGCGTCCCAGGCTCTAAGGGCACCAGATTCAGATAAAATTTGTTTTGGGGTCAGACAGAGACAATTTCCTCTCTGCCTTAGTGTTATGTTGGTCTACAACCCCTCTAGATCCATTGATGGCGTAATTAATCAATTCCAACCTGTGCTGATCCGTCCACTCGCCCCTTGATGGTATCCACCTTTTGTGCCAGAGTCTGAATCTCAGCCAAAGTTCCAAGCTTACGACTCATCTCGACAATTATATGAGTTTGTGCGTTCACAGCACAATGCATTCCATCCCTGAGCTCTGGGATTGAGCCAATATTCCTCAAAAGCTCATTAATTTTCCGGTAAGCCAGGCAGGAATCCCCACACCAAAACGACAAATATCCAAACATCTTCAGAATTGTGTTGAGAGACCAACTGACCAGATCCATTTTTAATAATTTCCAGTTCCCAGAAAAAATGCAGAAAGCGCTGTGCACAGACAGGACAAAGAGCCTTGGGATAAGAAGGGAGGGAGAGGAGAAAAAGTGTCTGTACTCTCCAAGAGCCAGAAGAAAAAAAAACAAGCCGTTGCTGGCCACGTCCACCCACTCACCGCTACCATTAGCAGAGAAGCTTTGATATCCAGGAGGGGCTTGGAGTAGAGCTGTTGCTCCTCCAGCCAGTGAGGCTGGGTTGGTAAATGGTCTGTGTTTGTATAGCGCCTTCTTAGAGTTCTACAACCTCCCAAGGTGCTTCACAATACAATCACACACACACACACACACACACACACACACACACACACACACACACACACACACACACACACACACACACACACACAGGTGGTGATGAGCTACAATGTAGCTACGATTTAGACACAGCTGACCTGGGGCACAGAGTCCTGCTGAACATTGGCGCCCCCGGTTCCCCTGACCACCACCAGCAGGCAAGGTGGGTTAGGGAGAATAAATGATTTGTTAAGATGATGTAGGTTATCAATAATGTAATGAAGTATCCTCTGCACAATCAGCTCCAGAGATTCCAGAAAGGTTTCCAAAACAGAGCCACCCTATTTTTAGTCAGCTTTTTGTAATGATCTGAAGTTGTATATTTATACACTGTAATTAGATCTAAGTAATTAATCAGAAATGGTCATTTTTATCATCAGGGAGTTTACTCAAACACTCTGTATTGACTGAGAGACAAGAAAAGAGAGAGTTGGGATCGTTTAAGAATCTTTAATTTCTATAATTATAAATTCTTACAATCTACCAGGACTATCTCAATGATGAATGCATATGGATTTGGATGTTTTGTGTTGGTGTGTGTGTGTGTGTGTGTGTGTGTGTGTGTGTGTGTGTGTGTGTTTTGTTCAGAATCTCTAGGCTGACGTAGCGAATCTGGTTGTTATGACTAGGCTACCACGAGGCTTCAGAAGCTGATGACATGAGCCGCCATTTTGCCGTATTTACGTACCCAGTGGAGCCTCCCATGTTAGATCAGGAATTGCCAGGTCCTCGGACCTTCAGATGTACTGGAGCTGGTTGAAACAGCGGTCACAGCACACAACGCCCGTCTGAAGGGTCGACTCAGGTAGCATCGGCAGGCGTCAACAAGTTCACTCTTATTTTGAAGGAACGTCGTCTTGTTGGTTCAAACGACGGAAATCTCCAGCTTGACAGTTCTCAGCTTAAAATAGAAAGTACAGCTGGCCAGCCTGTAACTTTCTTAATGATGACGATGGAAATCCTTAGGACCTCCACATGAACGGAACTGAGTTTAACATGGAACTGAATATAAAATGGCGTTGCCTTGTTTTATATCCCCTAGTTGTTTACAAATCTTAGTAAACCGGATTGGACGACTTTCATTAAACAACCCAGATTCTGCCCTACGACAGACGAAAGTTCTGATTGGTTGAAAACAATGTGTCATGCGTTTCCATGGTAATGTAGATCAGTCTGTCTGGTGCAGTCCTGTTTATTCATTAAACACATAACTCATGACATCTTTATTTCACAGATCATTCACCTGATTATTAATGATCAACATATGCTCTGATTAGCTTATCACAAATAAAGTACTTTAATTAAAGGAAAGCGTTCTTCTTCTCTTCTTCTGTCTCTTCTCCTGGAATGTAAACATACTGAACCAAGCGTCCGACCTTGGCGATGTTACTGTGTGAAGGGGCAGCTGTTAAGGGCAGACATTTATAATGTTCATAACGCTACATTTTTATGATCAATGTCTGATGCTGTGACCCCAAATGAGATTGCTCTTTCCACAACATTCTTTGAGAACAGGCATGTCCAATGTGTAGTCAGAGGGCCTTGTGATCCTCAAAGTGATTTTGTGTGACTCCAAATTGCAATTCAAGAATGATGATTTTGTTTCTCTAGTACACGGAAGAAAAAAAAACCTGCTGTTCGTGTACTTTGTGAGAACTGATACTTTCTGACATTTTTATCTTCAGATTGTTACTAATATGCTTAATTTGGACCTAAGAGGTACAAAAATGTAACCATAAAATAATTACTGCATTCTTTAATTATTAAAAAATACAGTTTTGTGGTCTGCAAGGATTTTTAGACTTGATTTTGGCCCTCATCTTGAATATGTGGAACACCCCTGTTAGAAGTTACGTAACATCTTCCTTCAAACTGAAAAGTTTCTGCTTCCCTTCTTGTTTAGAGCTTCACTGCTGAGTCTCCAGTCCATCTTCTGTTCAGGTGAACACCATGGTATTTATATTCCTCCACCACTTCTACTTCTTTACCCCTAGTGGAAAAAGTATTGGCATGATCTCTATTCTGCTCTGAAGTAGTTTTCCTCAGATCCGCCTGAGCATTCCTTCTCCATTTCCTTTGGTCCTGCCCCTCCATCCTCACCCATGGTGTCACAAAAGGTTCTGCGCTGGGGCCACTGTTTCTTTTGATCTGCTTCCCCTCCAGCACACCCTGAGCTCTTTAAAAGAAGCTCCTACAATCTTTATGCAGATGACATTCAACTGTGCATATCCTTTATGCCCCATGAGATGTCTAAAGCATCAGTTCCATTGAGGCATTCGAGATGAGTCAAAGTGTGCCATGATGCCATTTTGTCTGTTTATGTTCTAAAAGCAAGCAGAGGAACCAACTCAGACCTCACCATTCATGGCCACCCTTCAGTTGTAGGACCATAGGACAAAGGAGTGGCGGCTTGGGTGGCCGGTGTCAAACAGTGCATTGATTGGGGAAAAGAAAAACATCACTAACACAAAAAGCAACATAAGCACCAGAATGCTGTTTGTTTCATTTGTATGCGGGCATGAAAAGATGGCAGCTTCGGAGTTAATTCAGAGTTAAACTCCATTTTCGTGTGGATGACAGGCCAAAACGTAGAAAAATATCTACGTTTTGGCAGATCCCCGGCTACGTGTGGACAGGGCCTAAAGTGGCCAGGCTGGTGCCCAAAACAGTTAGTTAGTCATTAAAGCTGCTTTAGCAAATCTACAGAACAAGCTAGGTTTTGAACACAAACGCAATCGCAGAACACACTCACACCTCCCTTCTTGTATTTTCCCTGAGATGCTTCTGCGGGAACTGGAAACCTGCACGGTCAGAGGAAATAAGAAAGTGATAAACATCCATCACTGGCTGTGTGCTCATGAGGTCAGATCTTAAGACAGTGACATCACAGCGCCGTGAGGAGGACTGTCCAAATTCAGAAATAGCTCCGAATGCAATCTTGAAATCCGCTCTTCTTTTCCTGGATTTTGAGAGCAGGTGTGGTGTAGCCTCCTCACCTCTATAAATCCCAAGATGCACTGTGGGAAATCACACAGATGGATATGAACAATTTTATTCTTTGTTTTTATTTTGTTAGTCATTTTCTTTTTTTCTCCACATATTTATATTGTAGCTGTACTATGTTAGAACTTTGTTGAGAGGCAGGAAAATGTTTTGAGCTAATCTGTTTTACAAACTTGCAAAAGCAGCTTTAATACTGGAGATGGTGGGGGTCTCTACCCGTGTCTTCGGAGGTATCTTACAGAAAAATAATCTGGCTGAAGAACTGGACATCAAGGGAAATGATCCTCACAGGAATGTTTGCTTTGTCCATATGACTGGATTTGCTGAAACAGGTAGTGGGAAAAAAGAATTTAGTCGTACATGTTCTTAAAAAGACGAGGCCTGTCATTTTCATCATAGGTTTACCTCAATTATGGGGGACAAAATAAGGAAAAAATATCCAGAAAATCACATTTTCTTAGTTTAAATAAATATATTTATTATTATTTAGTAGTTATGCTGCTATATGCTTAGATTGCTGGAGGACATACTGACCACTTTCCACACTCAACTACTTTCTACTACAATTTGCTCTTTAACTGTGTGTGTGTGTGTGTGTGTGTGTGTGTGTGTGTGTGTGTGTGTGTGCGTGCGTGCGTGCGTGCGTGCGTGCGTGCGTGCGTGTGTGTTCGGTCTTCTCGATCCCCAGTGAGTCGTGGTGGATGGCTGCTTATACTGAGCCAGGATTCTCTGGAGGTTTCTTCCTGTTAAAAGGGAGTTTTCCTCTCCACTGTCACTGCATGCTTGCTTAGTATGAAGATTGCTGTAAAGACTAACACTAGTCAGTGACTCGATGTAACCTGCTGGGTTCCTTATATAGGAAACATTTTACTGATTGGCCTAATAAACTGACCTGTATTGGATTGTTTACTGTGTGAAGTGCCTTGAGACAACTCTTGTTGTGATTTGGCGCTATATAAATAAACTTGAATTGAATTAGCAAATTATGGTGGAAAAAAACTTTGGGTGAATAACATAAAGCCCATCTTCATACTTTGTTATATACCCTTTGCTGGCGATGACAGAGGTCAAAGGTTTTCTGTGTGTCTTCACAAACTGTTGCTGGTATTTTGGCCCATTCCTCCATGCAGATCTCTAGAGCAGTGATGTTTCAGGGCGGGCGCTGGGTAACACAGACTTTCAACTTCCTCCAGAGATCTTCTACGGGGTTGAGTTCTGGAGACTGGCTAGGTCACTCCAGGACCATGAAATGCTTCTTCCGAAGCCACTTTTTCGTTAGCCAGGCGGTGTGTTTAGAATCATCGTCATGCTGAAAGACCCAGCCACATTTCATCTTCAATGCCCTTGCAGATGGAAGGACAATACACGACCCCATTCATTCTTTTCTTTACACGGATCAGTCGTGCTGGTCATTTTGACCCCACGGGGTGAGATCTTGCCTGGAGCCCCTGATGGAGGATAATCAGTGGTCCTGTATGTCTTCCACTCTCTACAGCTGATTTCTTCACACCAAGCTGCTTACCTATTGCAGATTTAGTCATCCCAGCCTGGTGCAGGTATAGAATTTTGTTTTTGGTGTCCATTGACAGCTCTTTGGTCTTGGCCATAGAGAAGTTTGGAGTGTGACGGTTTGAGGTTGTGGACGGGTGTCTTTAATACTGATAACGAGTTCCAACAGGTGCCAATAAAATGGGTAACGAGCAGAGGACAGAGGAGCCTTTTACAGTTACAGCCAGAAACATCGCTTGTTTGTAGGAGACCAAATATTTATTTTCCACCATAATTTGCAAAATATATATATATTTGTTTTTTTTAATCAGACACTGATTTTCTGGAATTTTTCTTCTCATTTTGTCTCTCATAGTTGAGGTATACCCACGATCACAGGCGTCATTTTAACCGGGGATGCCGGGGACATGTCCCCGGCAAAAATTGTGATTGGCAGCTGTGTCCCCCCCACTTTAAAAAAGCCTGCTGATGAGGATTTTTGTTTTACCAGCTCAGATCTTATACCAGGGGTCGGCAACCTGTTCCCATCAAAGAGCCATTATTACCCGTTTCCCACAGTAAAGAAAACACCGCAGCAGCCGCGGCGTTGTGGGCGGGGCCTAGCCTCAGACAGCAGAGAGCTGCTCACAACCAGGTGACAGCAACAGGTACCGGTCGCTCGCATGGGCGTCGCACCCGTGGGGGATTCAACACCCACACCTTTCCAGCTGTTTTGCTCACCTCCACGCCAGTCTGGTTTCTTTATGTCGCACTCACTCTGTTTGCCTCATCTCCTTCTTCACCTCCGCTTCTGACAGCCAATGTCGGGTTTCCAGGAGAGCAGGAGAGGGAGGGACGGAAGAGCTCGACTGAATTCATAATTTTACATCTTGACATTAGCTGTACAAAGTCTGAGTTTGATAACGTGAAGAACAACAATTTGCAGAGGTTTATAACAGGCGCCGCGCCAGGTTTTCATTTTTGGGTGGGCCACGGTAATTTTGGACGGACCTTAATAAGCAGTGACTTAGTGAAGCAGGCAGGACGCGCTAGAAAATGTCGTTTAAAAAGACGTCATAAATGTGTTCCCCCGTCATTTTTATTTCTAAAATATGAAGTAAAAACTCCCAATTTAATTTTCATTCATTTGTCATTAATATGTAGTCTACACCCGTGCGTTAAGTGGACCATCTTCCAGTAAAAACAAAGCTTCCAGCCCACCTCTCCAAATGCGTAAAATGTGCACCACAGCCGTTAGGCGCGCGCGCACCGTCAGCTACATCAGCCCAGAGAAGAGCAGAGCAAATAGAATAGAGGATCATTCTGTCTGGATGTGGATGGAGATTACATTTTACAGCAGCCTGATCATCATTTAAATAAAACCATCACCTGTCTTCTAGTCCACGCTATCAGCATTATTTTAATTGGTGTGTGTGTGTGTGTGTGTGTGTGTGTTTTCCACTTCAAACACTGGTCTAACCAACCAGACCAGCATGTCCAGTAACATATTAATGTTACAATTAAACAGTTTCACTTCATGTAGGCTAGGAACGTTTCACCTGCCGTGGCCCGACCGCTTCTGATCCACATAAACTTTGTGCATGATCAAATGTCTCTACAGGTGCTCTCTGAGCTGAAGAGGCTTTTCTGCCTCAGACTGGATGCGTCATGCGTCTCCATATTAGAGACGGGAACAAGCGCTGTTCAGCCAAAGTTTAATAATTTCATAAAAAGAACATTTTTCCAAGCTCATCATGCGCATCAGTGTGCGTCGGGGTAATTCTTTCAAAACAGCCAGCATCCTTGAGTTTATCCATCAAAATACAGTCAAATGGAAATATCTGTAACCTGCCATTTAACTGTTTTGCCTTCTTGTGAAGATTGTTGCAAAGAGAAACAACTAAACTTGATTAACCCCAGAGCCACGCGCAATGCGCTGTACCGACTGTAAAATGAGGGGAAACGATTTAATCGGATCCTTTTCTTTTCAACATGGTTTAATGTAAAGTTTCATTCAGTACAAACTTTAGTTACACCAATCTAACGAGACAGAGCCTGGATTTGTATTCTGAACAGTTTAAACATGTTTAAAACGGAGACATGCGTGACGCGTCTAAAATTCGCACCTGCTCCGCTATTATGGAAATTAAACTAACAAGGTGAATAACATCAAATTATTTTAGGCACAGACAACATCTCCCACACTTTTGAAAATCTTGCAACGCGCCTGGTCGCTCGTGTACGTCAAAGTTATCTTTCATAAGAAGATAATCATAAAACGATTTATATAAAGATGATCCAGAAGTTGTAGCCCGTCTCTGCCTATACAATATTTTGATATTTTTCACCCTGTTGGTGGTTTTACTGAGCAGGTGCCACTTTTGTCATACGTTTCTTTTAAAAACATGTTTAGACTGTTCAGAATACAAATGCAGGCTTTCAGAACCAGAGCGCATGCGGGAAGGTTCCTCCCACTGAAGCGAGAGTTTTCCAAACCCGGTCTCTCAGAGAGATTTGTCACTTAGAAAATGTTCCCTGATTATGAAACTTTGGCTGAATAGTGCTTGTTCCTGTCTCCAATGTGGCGACGCATCCAGGAGCCGTCTGAGGAGAATCCCAGAATCTGACATCCTCCAGCTCAGGAAGCGCCTATATAATTACGCACAAGCGTGACGCGTCAACCCGGTCTCACAGTAAGACCGGGTTGACCTGTTCAGGTTTACGCAGACAATCTTTACATTTGGAATTAGCATACAGATGTAAAATTAATGCAGTAAAATATAAAGCTTTTTATTTAAATATTCATTCATTATTTTATAAGCACAGAGAGCCGCATCAGATGGATGGAAGAGCCGCATGCGGCTACAGAGCCGCCGACCCCTGTGCTAGCCTACTTTATTGTCCCCAGCAATTTTTAAACCCCACTCAAGTGTATGGTTATTGTCCCCAGCAATTTTGAAAACAAACTGACGCCCTTGCCCACGATGGCAATTACAGGCTTGTAAGTGGGGCACGATTGGAGGCTGACTAGATGTTTTTTGCCCCACTATATGATGGTGTCTTTGACTCTATGGCAACAAGACCAGTTGTTTGGGAAAAGAACACAAATATGAACCCAGGCCAAGTAAATAATCTAAACAAACTGTTGGTGTTTATGATAAAGATGTTATTTGTATGTTCTGCAGGTTTCTGCCGCTGCTCCAGCAGGCCAGCCTCTCTCTCTGTCTCGCTCTGAACTTGAGACAGTTATCCACACCTTCATCTCCTCATGCTTAGACTACTGTAACTCTCTTTTCACGTGTCTGAGCAGAACCTCCCTGAACCGTCTACAGGTGGTTCAGAAGGCCTGTGCTCGGCTTCTGACCAAGTCCTCCAAACACACCCACATCACCCCGCTTCCCCTCCAGCTTCACTGGCTGCCAGTCAACTTCAGGGTTCATTTCAAGATCCTGGTTCTGGTCTATAGGGCCTTACATGGACAAGCACCATCTTACATTGGTGATCTTCTTAGTCCCTACACCCCCAGCAGGTCCCTGAGGTCCAGTGATCAAAGCCTACTGGTTGTGCAGCACCAGGCTAAAGACCAAAGGTGACAGATCATTTGCTGCTGTGGCCCCCAGACTCTGGAACTCTCTCCCCCTGAGCCTGAGATCAGTGGACTCAGTGGACTCCTTTAAAAAGCAGCTGCAGACTCACTTGTTCAAGCTGGCTTTTTTATGACCTTCTTCACCACTCTCTCTTTATTCTGCTCTCCCCACCTATTCCACCTTCCTCCGGATCCACTGATTTCCCTCTTTCCTATTCACTCTCTCTCTTCCTATTCACTCTCTCTCTTTCTTTACATTTTTAATCACAATTGTCTATTTTTAGCCCATTTAAAATATATTTTAATCATTTTCTAAATTCATTTTTATATTTTTACATTTTTGTTTTTGAAAAGCGCCTCGTGATTTTTTTCTTGAGAGGCGCCATAGAAATGATATTTTCTTCTTCTTCTCTCCCCTCAAAGCTCTCGAGTGTTGATGAGGTTTTTAAATTACTGCCCAACCACCAGGTGGCGTGTGTGACAGGAGATTGTTGTGAAAGTTCACACCGTCCCAACAGCAGCCAAAGCGGCAGTTATTAAAAATAAGAAAGTTAAATGTTTCTTCTGTGTCGTCTGGTTTGAGAGTGTCCTTTCAAACTTGACAGAAACTGTAAATCTAAATCTAAATTCATTTCCTCACCAAGTATATTTGGAGATCTCATTTTTAAAAGTGGACCTCTCCTTATGCCAGCAGACAGTACAAATCTATCTGAACAATAAACACAAAAGGGCCTTTTTCAAAAAATGCTTGCCAAATGATTAACAGTGTTAAAATTCAGCACAAACCCAAAATGCACAGTTTCTGCTCTTCTCAGATCACGTTTAGACAAATCTCAACGTAACGTTGAATGCCGAGGCAACTTTTACTATAGAGGAATGTCATTTTTCAACAGTTGATCTTTTAAGTTCTCAAATTTTCATAAAAAGCTCAACTGACAGGCTCAATTTGCCGAGTGAGATGTGAAGATAACAAAAAAGCATGAATAATATCCGCACTGACTCATCTTAGTCTGGCTTGAGCAATATATAAAGAAAGAGGAACTTGGTTGGGATGGAGGCCTGGAGCCTTATATGGTCAAATGCGTGTGATTGTGTGTAGTTTAAAAACAACGAGTTTTTAAAACGTTAAACTTGAGCGATAATTTTATACCGAGATGGCAGCTTGGAAGGACTCGTGCCGAGAATCGCCTCAAAAGTGTTGTTTGGGGGTGGGGTGGGGGTGGGGGGGCAAAACTCCATCAGATGTAAAGTGTTTTTCCACTGTCAATGACTGGTGTGCGTTTGTGAGTGTGTGCATGAATGTCCTTGTGATTCACCCTCGTCTGTTAATACCCACAGCCCTGTCTGATGGCCGAGGCTCGTGGAGTCCATAGAAAATGAGGAATCAGGAAAAAGAAGTGAGAGGGCTGGATGTCCCTGTGCACAGAGGTGGAGCGACCGTTCGGTGTCATTGTGAAACAAATGGCGGCCACCGAAACCTCGGTGGACTAGCAACCAGGAAACACGGGTCTTGAGGCTGACCGTCCCCGTTCACAGAACCGAAATATTCGGTGCAGTTTTCACTTTTCTGGCATTTTTTGGAGAAAGAAATGCATTTGTTTACATTTTTCTTGTCAGTGAAAATTTAAATCAGAGTGAAACTTTGTGCGTGATTGAATCTTGAGCTGAAATTATAGAAAAATGACAAATTCTCCAAGCTTCGACAGTCTTTCATGTGTTTAACACAGAGGAAACTTTTTTTTCCCTTATTACTGAGAAGTCCAGACTGGTTTTTATTATTTCCTTTTATTCTTTTTTATTTATTCAGCCAAAATAGAAGATTTCGAATTGCTGAAGCACAAATAAACATCTATGGTGAGCCAGCGTTGAGTGTTCAGGACTTTTGCACAGCTCTGCACACAAACTACTTTCACATATCATTCCAAATTGAGGCGATGGTGGCACAGGAGTCAAGATTGCAGGTTTGAGCCCCGCTCAGTCTGTCACTGTCTTTGTGTCCTTGGGCAAGACACTTAACCCAGCTTGGCTGCTGCTGGCGGTCGGAAGGACCAGTGGCGCCCAACAGACTCGCCTCTGTCAGTGCGTCCTAGAGCAGCTGTGGCTACAGTGTAGCTCATCACCACCAGGGTGTGAATGTGTGTGTGAATGAGTGAATGTGTTGCAAAGCATCTTGGGGGGGGGTTCTAGGACTCTAGAAGGAGCTGTATTAAATACAGTCTACAATACAATCTAATGTGTCAAATAAAAAAGTGACTTTTGAATAAAAGATTCACGTTAAGAGTCGACGGGAGCAGATGAGCCGGACTCATCAGCAGCGGGAGTGGAAGTCTCACACACTTCACTTTGCCACCTTCTTGTTTTTAATAAGGAAGAAGAACAATGAGAAGAAGAAGAAGCCCTACGGGACCAACCTAAATTGGTAGAATTAAGGAAGTTTTTAGTTCCCCTGCTAATTCGGAGCTTTATAGAAAGCCTGCATTTTCAACCACCTTTGGCTATTTGCTTCCAGCAGCTCTCCCTCGCTGCAGAAACCTCCTCAGCTCAACGCTGGATGTGGTTCAGAGCTTTAGACGGTAAGAGTCGAGCAGATCAGCTCCCTGAGCCAGGCCGTGGGCGTTCCTGACTAGAAGCACAGTTATGAGAGGCTGAGTGATTATTATTGGGATGTGATTTCTAGATGCATGTTTGTAGACGTATGTGAAGGATTTCCCTTCATTTTATTTAATATTGTTGAGAAATGTGTAGTTAGTTCAGTTTAATTTAGTTTTGAAAAATAAATTTCATTGTTGCTAAATTTAATACACAGAAAAGTATTATTAGTTATTTGATTCTATGACCTTTTTTCCACATGTGAAGCTGGCAGCTATGTTTATTAAATTAGCAAACTTAAAAATATTGAATACAATTTTTAGAATTTTAAACATCTTTGTTGATGTTTTGATTATTTAATGCATGACTGTAACTATGCGATCTTAATAAATGATAATTATGGACTTTTTATTTATTCTGCAAGGTTTTATCTGGAAACGACTTGATCACATTCTACCTAATGCTTGTTTCTTTTTCACCTCGACTGGTTCAGAAGAAATTGTGAGTGAAGACGGTTACGAAACGCGAGTGCTGCTGCGGGAGTTACAGAGTGTGGACATCAAACTGCAGTCACTCTGGCTAAACTGATGTTCAGCAGAGGAGGAGTGCAACACTTCCTGTTGCGATGCACCCTGTATCCTGTTTTCCACATGGTCATGCGTGTCATTCCCCCTCTGCAAAAGCTGTGGGCACATTCTCGTGACCTTATGCTGTGAAGTTTTTTTCAGCCTGAATTAGTGGGAATCTGCAAGTGTTTAAAAAAAACACAGAAAAAAATAAACCACAGTCAGCAGAAATTATAATATATCAGTACGCTAAATGTATGCGCAGCTGCTGGCTTTGGTCGAAAATTAATCAAGCTGTTGAGAAACGGCTGTTTTTTTTTGGGGGGGGGGGTGGGGGGGGGGGGTAGGAAAGAGGTAGCAGTCTGAGTTTTTGAAAACTTCTAGACTCTTAAAATAAGCTCATTGAAGCGGCGATGAGGAAACTCACACTTCGATGGCCGCGACTCAAGAGGCTAAATGATGCATCCATTATTAAGAGGTGTAAATAGGACAGTTAGCACGCATGCAGCTTTTAGCCTTCACAGACGTGCATCATGTGACAGCGCACGTGAAGTGCACAGTTACACCCTGTATGGCTAACAGAACGCTGCCGCTGACAAAAACGGATTTTGTGTCACTTACTCTAAAATACGGCGGGGTGCGAAAGTATGGGCAGCGTTGTTAATCTTAGGCCCTGTCAACACGTAGCCGGGGATCTGCCAAAGCGTAGATATTTTCCTACGTTTTGGCCTGTCATCCACACGAAAACGGAGTTTTTTCACACGAAAACGGATCTTTTTAAAAACTCCGGCCAAAGTGAAGATCGGCGTTTTCTCCGTTTTGGGTGTCTGCGTGTGGACAGACAAAACCGGAGTTTTAAGGTCCGCAACGTCACTTTCCGCGACAAAAAAATGCTGACATCACGTGTGCGACCTGTGTTTACACTAGCCGACAGCATGGATGCCCTCAGAGCTGCGCTCGCTTTATCAATTGTCCAAGTGCTTTTTGCTTGTTTGTTTTGGCAAGCGGAATTACTGCTCCTCGCGGACGACCACAGACGAAGGACGAGGTTAAGAACGGGGGAAGTACTGCCGCCTACAGGTCTGGCATGTCCTTAACAACGTATTTATCCGGGTACGTGTGGACAGAGTTTTTTTTTTTTTAAACGAGGTGGTGTGGATGCAAGTTTTTGGAGGGGCGGATATCCGTAAAAAAAAAAAAAAAACCCGGCTACGTGTGGACTAGGCCTTAATAACCTCTAAACACTTCCTGTAGCTACCAACCAGATTCTGGATTCTGCTAGAAAGTATTTTGGACCACTCCTCTTTAATAAACATCTCTAGTTCATTCAAGTCTGATGGCTTCAGAGCATGGCCAGCTCACTTTAACTCACACCACAGATTTTCTGTAATATTCAGGTCTGGGGACTGAGACATTCCAGAACGTTCTACTTGTTCCTCTGCATGAATGTCTCAACAGATGTTGAACAATATTTAGGGTTGTTCTCTTGTAGAAAGATCCAGCCCCAGTGCAGCTTTAGCTTTGTCACTCATTCCTCAGAATCAGAATCAGAATAGGTTTATTGCCATTGTCAGTGAACAAACAATTCACAAACTAGGAACTTGCTTCGGTACTAATGTGCTACATATAACATGAACAATAAGATTGAAAATAGAATAAAACTAGAATAAAACTTTCAGCTATAAAAAATGACAGGTAATGGTAACATGGCCGAAAACGTGACGTTGTGTCGAGTACAGAAGACGAGCATGGTTTTGTGTTTATAAGCTGTTCACAAGTCTAACGGCAGATGGAAAGAATCTGTTCTTATGGCGGGAGGTTCTGGTCCGGATGGACCGTAACCTCCTGCCTGAGGGAAGCGGCTCAAAAAGTCTGTGACCGGGGTGCGAAGGGTCAGCTGCTATCCGACCTGCACGCCCACGAGTTCTGGAGACGCACAGGTCCTGTAGAGATGGAAGGCTGCAGCCAATCACCTTCTCAGCAGAGCGCACAATGCACTGCAGTCTATGTTTGTCCCTCACCGTGGCTCCAGCGTACCACACAGCGATGGAGGAGGTGAGGATGGACTCAATGATGGCCGTGTAAAACTGCACCATCATCTGGGTCGGCAGCTTGGCCTTTTTCAACCGCCGCAGAAAGTACATCCTCTGCTGGGCCTTTTTGAGCAGGGAGCTGATGGATGGCTCCCACCTAAGGTCATGTGTGATGGTGGTTCCGAGAAAGCGGAAGGAGTCCACAGTGGTGACGGGGGTGTCCGTCAGGACGAGGGGGAGAGATGGGGCTGTGACTTTCCTGAAGTCCACAATCATCTCCACTGTCTTCTGAGCATTGAGCTCCAGGTTGTTGCTGCTGCACCAGTACACCAGCCGTTCCACCAGGAAAATCATGAAGATGATCAACGCTGTCCAACCTTTCCCACCCCACTGTGTAGGAGTGCTGGAAGTTTTTAGTAGGATAAAATATTAAAATGTTTGTTAGCTGTGATAGCTCACGGGTGCAGCTGCAGAAAAGATGACAACACCGTCTTTGAAACATTTCAGGATGTTCCAGCCAGTGAAGGACATCATTCACTTTGTCGTAGTTAAGGAAATAAACTTAGTCAGTAAAGCTTGATGTGGGAATCACTTTTTGTGTTTGCTCAGCAAATTTTTTTTGCTTTGCCTAGCATTTAAACCCAAAAAAAAGCTCTACAAAAAAATGCATCTATGAAGAAAATTGTCAACGCAAAAGCGTGTGAAAACGTAGCAGAACATTTTAAACTGAGCTGTGAACAAAAGGCACAATGTGATTGGAGTCCAGTTATAAACCAATCGGATTTGTTCAGATTTCAGGGATGAGTGGTCACGATGCTGAGTGTTTAACATAAAAGCATCACAGTAGTGTGATTAACGTCAGAACACAGTCAGCTCTGTTAGAACGTCACAAAAAGTCAATATCTATTTTTTTTTTAAATAAGCTTTTTTCTGCAGCAGCATAGACCAGCAGTAGTTAGTCCACAACACGCGTTTTGGTGCTGGTTTAGCTGGTCCAGTATACCATAATGAGCTGCATGGTGGTCCAGTGGTTAGCACTGTTGCCTCGCAGCATGAAGGTTGCAGGTTCGAAACTCGGCTGTGGCCTTTCTGCGTGGAGTTGCGTGTTCTCCCCATGCATGCGTGGGTTTCCTCCGGGTACTCCAGTTTCCCCCACAGATCACAACATGCCCTATAGGTTATAAATTGTAAGTCGCTTTGGATAAAAGCATCTGCCAATAAATAAACATAAACATAATGGTCCACCATTCAAACCAGCACCAAATCTCAACATATCCTGGTTACTTTGCTGGTTTTTCCAGCAAGGCAACCATGTTGGATTTGAAGGGTGTTGTTGGTGATTTTTATTTAAGTAAAAACAGAGAAACAAATAGACTTCCTGTGATTTAATGTCATGGCTGCAGGTAGAACAGAGCCAATCCATACTGATGAATTTCTACACAACTTTTTTGATGTTTGATTTTAATTGAGCTGTTGTCTTGCAGCAAGAAGGTCCTGGGTTCGCTTCCCGGCCTGGGATCTTTCTGCATGGAGTTTGCATGTTCTTCCTGTGCATGCGTGGGTTCTCTCTGGGTACTCCAGCTTCCTCCCACTGTCCAAAAACATGACTGTTAGGTTAACTGGTCTGTCTAAATTGTCCTTAGGTGTGTGTGTGTGTGTGTGTGTGTGTGTGTGAGTGTGTGTGTGTGTGATTGTTTATTCTGTGTGTCTCTGTGTTGCCCTGCGATGGACATGCTCTCTGTCCAGGGTGTACCCCGCCTGATTGCCCACTGACCGCTGGAGATTGGCACCAGCCCATACACACATTATGAAGTATTTTGTTGCTGTTCCTTTTTGAAAAGTTATTGAAGACTTTGTATTGTCGTTGTCAGGTCATGCATTACATTTCTAAATTAGCAAACTTGATTTTAAAATCACGTGCTCATGACAGATGGAAGTAGCTTTAGACAAAAGGCATCATGTGACCCGTCACCATCATGTCTCTGTTGATGTTATGATGTTGCAATCAGCCTCAGCAAGCAGAAAATTAAAAAAATGGATTCAGTTCTTCGTTATTTTTGGTCTATTTGCTTGACAAAAACCTTTTCTAGCTGAGGAGTGTATTTGTGCATAGCTGCGTGTATTTCTTCTAACAAAGCTAAAATATTCTCTGCCACAATCTGTTCAACGCATCGTGTTACTTTCACATTTACGGTGGCATTTCCAACAGCCAGTGCGTTTACATGCACATCAGAAAACCAAACTAAATAGTCTGACAATGGATTTTTAATGCATGTAAACGCGTTAGTCTGCTGAAGGCGAAATGGTTCTAATCGTCTCTCTTTACAGATTCAATTAAAGAAAAGATTTAAAAAATGTTTGGGACTCATTCATTTCAAGTATTCATTTTCTTCTGTAATTTAATCTTGCCAGAACAAAGAGTTGATCATCACGAGAAGAAGGCTGAGCTCCATGAAGCTGAACCCGTTTAGTTAGAGAACCAAACCTGCTCTCACACTGGATCACACCGACCGTGTGGCGAGCTGAAGACTCATCTGAAGGCAACTTTCACGGAACTGAATCCAAAAGACCAAATTTCTGGTTCCTCATTTCATCTTGTGTCACTGTTGCTGAGCGTGAAACGGACACATTATCTCTCAGGCCACAAGGAAAACAAACTCAAAGCACTTTGTGGTAAAAACGTTATCAAACCCTAAATATACAACACATTCAAATGAATTCATGTTAATATGACAGAGGCTCAATGCTAAACAGAGAAATGATTTAGTGTTCACAAATCTTCTCGTTTTCGTGGGCAAAAAACTGCAGATTCAAAAGGATCTTTTATTGTTAAATATTATATTGTTTAAAATTTGATGTCAGTGACTTATAATATTGATGTTTATGGCATCAAGGAACTGACACAAGTTGTTCAATGTTCGACTAAAGCAGCAATAATATGAACAAAAAGCTCAAACGCTTAACGTTTATACAGTAAATCATTAAGTAGGGCATTTCCTGGACACTTTCTATCAGTTTGGGTTGTTGAGCAGTTTCCCATTATACTCATACTTAAGACAAGTTTTAGATGATTTGTCTTCGAAGATCGTTGCTTTTCTATCTCAACTCTTAAGTTGCAATGATCAAAATAGGCCTTCTTTGTTGTAAAATGCAAAAAGCATGTAGATTGTCAGGAGACCCCCCAAAGTGTTAGATTTTATCCACACGAAGCCCCTTGGTTTGTTTTTGGCCTTCATGTTTGGAGCTAACAGGTGTTGTGTCAAAAATGGTTCCCATTCTAGTTCACCTCCACTCATCGTGCTGCCAGCTCTGCCACATTGTGCCGGGGTGACTAGGTAATGGAAAAATTCAGCCACATACTGCAGACTTTGTGACATCATGAAATAAATTAACCATCTGCTTATTTCTTCATGTTAAACAGCTCATTAATAATAATGCATTATTAAAAATACACTTATAGCATTTACAGTTAATGAGGGAGTGGTTCAAAGGTCAGAAAGATACTAAACCAGTCCTTAGTCTAACAAATAACCCTCTTCACCAACTATAGTGAAGTATATTTTTTAAGTGAAAATGCATGTCATGGGCATGAGGGCCCTAACACCAGGTGAAGGCCATTTAAAGTTGTTGACTATTAAAATAAAAAAGCTCCAGAACAGAAACAGACACTTGAACTGAACAGCATTTAAATAGAGCTGGGGACGTGCAGGTAGAGACAAGGGACAGGTGTGCTGATTGCTGATTACTAATGAATGGCAGGTGAGACTAATGGACAGGAGGGAAGAGACACTGGGAGACAAACTGAAATAAAATGAAAAGAAAACAGGAGGCCCAGATAATGAGAGCTACACAACTAAAAGATAACCAAAGAAAAAACAAAGCTGATAAATAGAAGAAATATTAGGGAGAGACTGGAAACCTAACAGCCAGCCCAGAACCAAAGTAAGAAGCTGGGGAACAGATACGAAAATAAGCACAAACACAGGAGGAGAAAACAAAATGACAAGAAAAACCACACAGGGATAAAACAGCAGACCCACAGCGGACACAAAACATGACACAGCCACTAAAAACGTACATAAACGTTACTTAGTGCGTGCAGTATTTAAGCTGTCAGGACACGGGACAAAATAAAAGAAACACATTTGCACTGGAGAATCATTAGGAATGAACACATTAATTATTACGTTTGTGTGCAAATGCTAAATTGTACTGGACAAAGACTTAGAGATTCCCTCGCAGGTTTGCCCAACGTGGTCCTTCCAGAAAACAGCTTCAGTCGACATAAAGAATCATTTTGGGTTTTATTTTCCTGGTTTGTGAACTTACTTCTGTTTTAGGCTCTCTTACTGAGCTTGAGCACTATTTTTTAACCATTTAAGGGGCGGAGTCATGCTGATGGAGGATTATATAACGTGTAGAGTTCTCTTATTGGTGCATCATCTCTTTAAAATGACAAAAGTTGAATTAAATGCTTTTCTGGTTTAGACAATCACACCATTAAAATCAAGGGTTTAGGGAATATTTTAAACTTGAGACTTAAGACCGTGTCTCAATCCCCAAGTATATCTGATAGTATATTCTTGTGTACTTGACAAGTACGATCTTGGCAAGTACCACAGAAAGTCTGTTCTACCGAGTACAGAGGACGGGAGAACGGCATTTGGAACAGTGGCAACAAGCCCCGTTTTAAAAAGTTACCTGAAATAAAAATAAAGGTCTAGTTTGTCCCTTAAACCACTAAATAACAAACGGATACATATTATTTGTATGATATAGTCTACTTTTTCCCAAATTAATAAAAAAAATAATAAAATAGACTGCATTTTCCATAGTTCAATGAAGAAAACAAGTTTCTTAAACAGAGCTATTTACGGCAAAGCTGCTTTTATTTTGATAGTGTTAGCTAATTAGCTTTTTGGGGCATCACGAAAAAGAGTCTGAAGAAAACACGAACACGCACAGTTGCACAGAATGAACAGACAATTTTAAATTTCTTCATTTGTATTTCCAAAGTAAAACATTACAGTCACGAGCTTTGTCCTCTATCGTTGAGGTACAATGGTTTGCAACATAGTGCATTACTTTGCTGTCCCAAGTCCACAGTGAGATGCACTGATGCATCCCCGATAAAATGGACGGAGCAGTGTAACGTACTTCGAATGGGAACAGAACCTGGGCCAACGTTGATGGCATTTCACAAAGACGTGAGTACACAAGTTCAGACAAGTGTGCATATTGAAAAACGGCCTAAAGTTCATGTCATGTTTATGGTTTCTGTTTCGTATTCCATTAATCGGATGTTCGATGATATTGTTTTGTAATCTTGCACTTTTTAAAATTATTTTTCTCTATGTTCTCTATTGCCTCTTAACAATGCTCTAACAAAGTAGAGCTATAAATATTTTCTTTATTGTATACATAAATTTTTTTCATTCTAAAAAATATATACATTAAGATAATGATGTGGTTCTCTCGCATTTGTCTAAAAGCCTCCGCCATTAACACGGCTCAGACCGCAACCAACCACCGGACCATCTGCTTGTCGGTCTCTCTGAACCACCGCACTTCCCTGGGTCCTCCACCCATTACACACTCATATGTTTACCAAACAGAACACCACTGGTGTGAGAGGCTCTCTGCTCACAGCCGGCTGCTACCACTTCAATTTTAGGCCAAACTACCAGAGTCCCAAAAGAAAAACACCATTTGAATTCACGAACAACTAAAGACGTTTGGACCTAGAAACCAATGATGAGTGTTAAGCATGTTGTTGATTACTGTAGCAATGTGTGTGTTCTGCATCAGGTGGATGTGGACATAGGATGGTAGCTAACAAGAGGGGTGAGAGTTCTGTGACTGTTTTCATGTTTAAAACAGACATGTAGAAAAAGGAACATAGCCTGCCAATTTGAGGTTGAGGCCAAAAATGGGAGGTTCCCACCACTGATTTTTTTTTTTTGCCGACTCATGCCCAGACAATCCAAAACTGTGAAAAGAGGTGGAGGGTGGGTTTTTTCTGTTTGGAACAGGGTTGGAACAAATGAAACCAATGTAGCTACGAGCCAAGTTTGCTAACCCAAGAAGCAAGAAGGGCTCCAGGGACCATGGCGTAGCCCGCTCGCACTATCGACTGTTGTCATGCTGGTTGCCTGTGGACATTTAATAAGGACTAGGACTGTTAAATTACAAGCAGAGCCAGACCGCTGCGACAGGGAGTCCTGCCCTTATGGATCAGCTCCTTCTCCATGGTCGGAGAGCAGCGAGACATTAGCTGCATGCTAACCCAAAGCTAACAGAGTTTAAAAAAAAGAAAATGGAGCAACTCCTAAGTGAAAGCACCTCCAGCCTGCTTAATAACGAAATTATAAGCTGACTGGGGATATTGGGCTTCACTGGTCCACCACAGTCAAAGATCTGCGAGTCCGCTGTTGTCGACGCACGCGGCTCTGGGAGCATCGACTTGGCTCACGGCTTCGTGTTGCACTCCTGATCGGAGACGAGAGCGTCCACAACAGTGGACTCACGGATTTTTCACCGCAGTGGACCAGCAAAGCCCGATCCTTGGTCAGATACCAAGGAGCCACACAAACATGTTGTATTTCAACCAATTACAACCCACCTTAGACCAAGCAGTGTTATGGTAAATGCATGGAATTTTACCCCATTCAACCAGCAAAGTAAAGCAGCATCAACTCAAAAAGCTGCAGTGTTTCTGTGATCTTCCTCAGAAATTAACAAGTGACCAGCATGACTATAGCCTCAAATAGGAGCCGGTCCGCACGTCGGCTGCCCTGGGAAACAGCCAGCCGCCTGCTCTAGCAACTCTTCTCGGGCAGCAGACAGAAGCTGGTCATCTGCTCAAGTTTCTTATCCCCCCAGCAGCTCCACTAATAAACAAAATGTCAGTTAAACGACACAGCATTTCCCCCCATTCAACCAGCGCAATAACGTACAGAAATATAAATGTACTTACTGATTAAAAAAAGAATCATGAACTGCTTGAATGATCCGTTAGTGCAGTCAATAACCACAGCTTGCTATCTTTGTACTAATAATTCCACGATTCACATCCAAACACGAACACACAGACAAAAGTAAAGTTCAGAGAGTACAAATGACCGAACATCTATTAGTGTGAGGCTGAGGCCTTTCCCAGGCGGCTCTGGTGCTCATCAATTATTCAGAAATGTATGCATTTAATTACACTTAAGCAGAAGAGTTACAAAATAAATGCACCCCTTTCAGAGTTGTCATGAATGTAAACTAGATCTATTAAACCTGAAATGGATTTTTGAACCAGGCTGCAAACACGTTTATTTCTGCTGTGAAAAGGGCATTTTTAACATGGGAGTCATTGAGGATTTGCTCACTTCTGCTGCAGCCCCTAGAGGATGAGGGTGGAACTGCGATTTTTGCCACTCCTTCTCGGCTTCAAAAAAAGTAGACCGTTATGGCCCCTTGGTTTAAGAGCTAGCTTGTTTGGCGGATTCATCATTGCAGCTTTAAGATATTTCCTGTCTCTAATACAAGTGTTTCTACAATTGTTTTCCTTTCGATTCCCAGATTTATTTGTCACATGCCAGATGATTATTTGTTTTACATCATCTTAGTCTTTTTCAACTCGGATTCATTCTCTGTTCCATTTTGGGTCCTAGGCCGACACGCATCTATCTGTTTGTGACAAAAAGCCATAATCTGCTGATGAGATTAAGCCCCTTTTGGGGAATTTCAATCATTTGGCTTAAAAAAATGTGCTCAACTTGAATCCTGGCATCTAAAACGTGTACATTTTTCAGTGTTTAAATTACGTGCAATTGCATACAACATCGCTAAACGTTTTTTCATTAACTATCAGAGAATGTGCTGAGAGTGGCTTCTAGCTACCAACACATTCAATTTCAACCTAATATCTGTTGAGTTACAGTCTTTTTCCCAATTACTGACTTTACAGGTGAGTTAGCGAGCCACGTTTAAAATGTTGACCTACGTCTGCAAGGCTCTGCATGGAAATGCTCGACTAAGCAGATAAACTCCATCTTAGATACTTTGCTCGGTTGGACAGGAACAGGTATAAAACAAAAGGAGACGGTGATGGCTCCAACATTCCGGAACAGTTTGCCGTTAGCTGTCTGGCAAGCTATGTCTTTGCAAACTTTTAGCCCTCCCACTGTCCTAATGGGTGTGACCCCGCGAGGAAAGGTGACCATTGAACAGGGTTGATGGTTTATCCCTTGAGGTCCACGTGGCAGGGGCACCTCACCCCTGCCACGTGGACCTCAAGGGATAAACCATCAACCCTGTTCAATGGTCAACTTTCCTCGCGGGGTCACCCATAAAGACAGTGGGAGGGTTAAACTTAGAAAATTACAGACTTATTTTTACATCCGTTCTTTTGGCACAGTGCTTCGGGAGGGCAATGGCCCATGATTGCCCGTGTTGTTTTATATTTGTTTTTTGTTTTAATTGTTGTATTAGGATCTGTTTTGTTTCATGTTGTAGAAATGCGCGATATATGAACAAATTGATTAGATTTAAAACTGGAAAAATTATTATACGGTACAAAAGTTAATTTATTTCATAATTCATCTTAAAAATAAAACTAATATGAGAGGCTCTATCCATGAAAAGCCAGATATTTCAAGCTTTTATTTGTTATAATTGTGAAGATTGTGGCTTACAGCTGATGAAAACCAACATTTTCTAAATCTCACACAATTCCACTAATGTTCTAGGTTCAAAGGCTCACACCCTGGTCAGCTAATTAACCCAAAACACCTGCAAAGGGTTCCTGATCCTTTAGAGCAGTGAACCTCAAATGGCGGCCCACGGGCCACATCTGGCCAGCCAGACCTTTTCACCCGGCCCCCTAACCCTTTGGGGCCTAGCGTCCTCCAACTGGCGGCCTTCAAACATTTTCAGCAAAATTCCTGTCCCAAATATCAATAATTGTTTACGTCCTCCAAACACAACTAAAACTACAATCAAAACAGTTTAGATGGAAAACAAAATTTTATTTTTACAATAACACTCAAACTTTATTTTAGAAGAGCATCTGGTGTCTGCTGGAAAAAACTCTGGGCATTGAACAAATTTAGTTGAGGAACCCTGCTTTAGATGGTCTTTCAGTCTAAGATGAATTACCAGTCTTTGCATAGACTCGCTGGCCAGGGGTGTGCGGTATGTGGGTCCCTGCTCATGTAGGGGTGGCGGGAAACAAGCTGTCGGACGTGGAGGTTCTCTGCTACAGGATGAGGTAGAGGTGACTGTGGAGTATGGTCGACTGGACATTTATTTTGAGGTAGACCGGGTGGCTATGGATCTCTGGCAGAACATGGGATGGTGGGCGAAAGGGTAGGACCAGTTATGGTTTACAGTGCTTGGTGGAGACTCGAGGTGGGACTCAGTTGTCTTGGTGAGGTAGCGGCTGGGGAATAGTGGCCTTTGAGGTGGGTTGTTTTTGCTTGTGAAACACCCAGATAGGAGGTTTGAATACGGGGAGTCTGAGACGGTGGGTCACATTCTCGTGCATTATGAGAAGTATGTGGGACAGAAACGGGTGTCATTTGGAGTTTTGGCTGATGCTGGAGTGGCTGTGTTTAGCTTTGCCACATTGTTAGCTTCTGTTGACGTGTGTAGGGTAAAGCCTGTTTTGTGCTGCTGAGTCAGCTCCACAAGGCAGAGACGCAAAGTGTTGCAAAGCAATCCCGCGCCAGGACAACTGAGGGCGTAGCGCTGTTCTGTGGCATCCTGTCATGTATCCGGTGCAAGATAGTGTGTTTAAATTGTGTTTTTATATGTCAGATACTTTTTAACACAAACAAATGTGTCCTTCTTCATGCATTTGCCACCCTAAACACACGTTTTCCATCATTTCCATCCATGAATAAAACACTTGCTGCATGTTTTTTTTTCTACTCCTCAAGTCACGAGTGAATGACACGTTAATATTTTTGGGTTTTTTCCACAAGGTATTCTTCAAGCTGCTCCGTGTCTGCTGTTAGATATCTCTGGCTCTCTGATAATTTTTTTAGAGCGCAATGGCAGTGCTGTTGGCAAAAGCGGCATCCTCCTGACCAATCACAAGCTTGCGTACTCCGTATCGTTCGACGTGTGTTTAAAAAAGTGGTCTTGACTCAGTCTGTCCTTGCAAGCCTGATTGAGAGCCCTCGCAAGGACGGCTAAGGGTGTTGCTTGTCCATGTAGAAGCATAAACTATGCTGGCGCTCGTAGGCTTTCTACACACTATCGGGGTGTACGATAGCCTGTGAGCTTGGATTTTGTTGTGAAGGGATGACTCACCCCTATTTCACACCGGAGGCATCAGTGGCGTGGGACAGTTTAGTTGCGAGCTTTGCTGCGTGTCAGTACACACCGGGAGAATCTCAGGCATGAAGCGGCTTCTCTGCCGTGCTACTCACTGGACTTGCAAGATCATAAAATCCCCTGAGACTTCAAAGGTCACAGTTTGGTTATGCCATCAGCCATTAAACCAAAAAGAAGGAGATCATGTTTGATATCCCTGTTTGATGTCATATGTGATGTTGTTCCTCTCCATTGCCAAGATATGAGCCATGAAAACACACTGGTGTACATCTCGAATGACGCTAGGAGTAAATAAGCCAATAGGTCACAGGGTTTGACGTAATCTGCATAGATATTAAATCGCATTGCTGCAGTAGTGTTTTATTTTGAAAATCGCCAAAGGTTTTAGACTGAAAATGTGTGTGATTTCTGTGGAAATTGACGCGTCCCAGAAGCGCCTCGTAGCAAAAATAGAACCTGATGCTATCTTCGTGGCACAGCTGAAGAGCTTTTGTTGGGAAACTTCTGGAAATGTCTGCATCGTGGCTGGTTTGAAACGCCCCCTTAGACTATAATGGATTCTAGTTGAGGCAGAGGCGCTCTGCTGCCGCCCCGCGCTGCTGATGCTTCCAGTGTGAAGTTAGGGCTAGGCAGCAATAAGCCTCCAGAGCATCCAGCCTGCCCGTATAAAGATGCCTACAGTGAATCAGTGACATAAACTGACTTTTGCACCAAAATCTTATTTTTCCCGTTTCACCTGTATTATCGCTGGCAGTGACTCAACGCACCACACCATGCCTGGTAGCCATCTTGAACTGTGTTAACTCCTAAACTCATTCGTACATGAACATCCAACAATTGCCTTTTGAGACTTTCACAAAAGTCTATCCAGCTGTTGGTGAGATATTTATTTGAGACTATAGAAAACGGTCATCACGACTAAACCCCCAATGAGAGGAAGACTGTTTCATAAACTCAAATCGAACTCCTCTGATGTGATGCTCTGAATTTAATTTATATTTCAAATAGTGTATCTTCATATAAATGAGCTGAAGAAAGATCAGACAACCTATAATCGATACTGCGTGTTTCACTAAATCATCCTATTCAGGAGTTTGAGTTAGCGTGAAGCGGGTTTTGGCGCTTTTGCATCTGTGTGAGAAGAAAACTTGGCTCTACTGAAAATAGTCGTGATAGAAATAGTGCTGGTCTTGCTGCAGCTCTCTGTGTATTAATACACTTGGGAAAAAGCTGCTGTACATGTCATCAGTTTTGCTCGGGCAGCTGTGATTAAGACGGACCAGTGGAGGTGTTGGCCACAGCATGCCTGGTTTTAACAGCTCCTTGGACTGAGACTCTGAACACACGGCCCTCCCAGCTGAGCAGCAACTGCACAGCGCATAAGAAACAGATTGGCACACACCAAAGGGGAAGAGTTCAGATAATCAGTACCTGTGGGTTTGTACAGTATAAGAATATGTGCGTTAAAGGAAGAGATGACACCTCTGGCCCTTACCGACCCAAGTTACAAGATCAAGATAAAGTCTGTATTTTTTTTCAACAGCAACTAATCCAGTCAGTGCACTGCCTTATCACAAAGCTGCATTCTTCCTCTTGACCAAGCTCATCTAATAATATACATTCAGATTTGTGCTGCACAACTTTTTTATTCAGCTGTTATTTCAACGTGGCTTTTATTTTTAGCCATCCCCTCAGTGTGCTCAGAGACCTCAGCAACGAATCTAACTGTAACGTCGAACTAATAGTTCGCTATCTTTCACACCAGCGCTCTGTAAATGAAAACAAACGGTCCTCTTTTCTCTTCTGGGTCTAGTTTACCAGCAGACGTGTCGAGTTCCTCTGTGGCCCAACAGGGTCATCTCCTGCATTTATCTCAGAGTGATTACAGCACAAATACCCTACCTACATCTTATCTACCAGCTGTGTGTGTGTGTGTGTGTGTGTGTGTGTGTGTGTGTGTGTGTGTGTGTGTGTGTGTGTGTGTGTGGGTGGGTGGGTGGGTGGGGGGGGTGGGGGGGATGTGTTTAGTTGAATTTTGCTTGTAACTAATGGAAAAAAGAAACTATAATGTGTTTAATTCTTTTCTAGATATAGTTCGGAGTGTGTTTCCATTGTCCGTATTTACTTCTTGTTACCAATTAAAAACACGCGTGTTTCAGTATTTTTGCAATAAATTTCAATGATTTTTGCTCCAAAGTATTCAGGCCAGCAGTCGGAACCTGAACAGACGATTGCTTGAAATTATAACAAATGCAGCACTGTTGGATTTCACTGAAATGTCACATTTTATTAAAGTTTTAATGAAATAACACTCCATTGAAGTTTTTTTGCCATTTGTGGTACAAAATCAAACTCAAAGCTAAAGGAGAGTAATCTGCCACACTGACATATTAGATTAATCTAAATAATCTGGCTTTCAAATTAAAATAAATTTACAAACATGCGATCTTAGTCTTCAGAATTTAGCTTTCACATAGAAATTGTTTGGATTAATTGCTTACTCACTCTCATAAGTCTACTTTCAGTTATAATAAAACTGCCTCTTTAAAACCGCAATATATTATTGGATTAATTTTCTCGATGCATGCCCCATTGCGTGCAATAAACCCTTCAAGATAATCTTTGGTGTGGTACTGTGTTATGATATGATGCAAAGAGCAACAAACACGTGTAATTTATACAATTACAGTTGGGTTTTTTTACCCGTAAGATGCATGTATGAGAGGAGCAAAGTGTGGGTGATGTGAGCCCTTCTTGTGATTGGCTGCTGGAGGAGGGGGCAGCATATCAAGCCTGATAAATACGAAGTTTCATGGTCTCCTCTGACAAATCACCAATGGCCAGGAACTTGTAGCAGGCACACTCCGCTGCCCCCACCCACACAACGTTTTACAGAAGTTAAAAGTTCCTTTTTCATTTCACCATCAAACAGCAGGACCTTGATTAGCCTTTATTTTGTCTGGGAGAGCTAAAGGGCCTGTGAGCGTAGCTAAGGTCACAAGCCATACAATAAAAAAGAGAGGGGGACATTTTCTTTCTTTTTTTTTTCTTGGTTTTCGTTGAGTGAGAGGAAATTTTGAAACATTGTGCAATGGTGCCACAAAAGTTTTGAAAGGTTGTGAGAGCGTTTGGCCATCAAAGCGTCCTGAGAGTCGGCTTGTTGGTGAAGAGGTCTCCATGTTGCATCCATACAGAATGGAGAGCTACCTCATCCCTCCTGTAAGTAGATTTTATTTTTGATTATTTTCCATCTAAACTCCAAGAGACTTTTAGGAAAGCAATATTTTTTGTCCTTTCTAGAACTTTTAGCTTTTATTTAAAATAAAACTTTCATTGTGTAAAGGATACATGATAAATGTGTTTTTTTTTCAGAATTAGATGACTTAATGTGGTCTCTGTTTCAAGATGAGTGCAGTTTTTTATTCTACAGCCGACATGAAAATGAAACTTTAAAGTTTCAGAACTGTAGAAGCAAAAAAAAAAAAAAAGAAAGAAAGAAATAACCATAGTTGCAGCACAAAAACTGTCTTCATTTGAATGTAAAACATCTAGAGATGATGTGGATTTTACACAAGTTTAAATCTCAATGTGTTTACTTTACTGGTTTTTCACAAGCACAGCTGTCATGTGGCTGCACTGTAAACAGCACAGAATAAAAAAAAAGTTTTGTTTAAGAAAATGTTTTTGGAAAAATGTGTGTTTTTGCTTGATTTTGCAGCACGCAGAAGAAATGTACGAGTCTGAGATCTACAGACATCCAGAATATTATAATCCTTATGTATTAGATGCTGAAATCCAGGCAGGTGAGTGTTACCTTAATGGACATTTTAATTTGTTTCATTGCTTTTTAAATGCAACCAGTAGGCAATTTTTATTTAAAACACTGTAAACATCTGAAGCAAACCATTATCACTCTGTTGAAACACGTCAGAGTCCAGAACCATTTTTTAACAGCTCTCTGGATTTTCTGTAAACTTGTTTATAATTTTCAACACTTATTCAGTTATTTATTCGAAATCCAAAGTCAAATGTGGTAAAACAGCCTCTTTTTTATGGTTTATGGTACTCAAAAAGAAAGTGGCGTGTGCAGCTGGATCGCGCCACACTAGGGTGTATGGAACACAGGAAACAGATGCCTTTTCTT
Source organism: Nothobranchius furzeri (assembly GCF_043380555.1). Lineage (NCBI taxonomy): Eukaryota > Metazoa > Chordata > Actinopteri > Cyprinodontiformes > Nothobranchiidae > Nothobranchius > Nothobranchius furzeri. The sequence goes on from NC_091749.1 coordinate 64,006,584, forward strand.
TCGGCCGCCGCGACTACAGACATAGAACAACTTTCTCCCCAAGGGGTTTTGTTAATGTGCGAGAGGTGCTTTACTTTCTCTTGAAATCTTCTGTTTTGAATATTGCACCAAAACAACTGGTTTAGAGGATGTGTGTGTGTGTGTGTGTGTGTGATAAAAATATCCAGAATCAACTTCCTGAAGCTTTAAGATCAATAAAGAAATGATAAAATTTTCTAATGAACTAATAGAATGTGCGGGTGGAGGATAAATAATGGTGTGATGTTAGGATGGTCGAGTTGCAAGAATTTAGGTTTTGGTATGATGAGTTTTTTGGAGGACGTGGTGCTTTTTTTTTCATATCGTGTTCAGTTTTTAGAATTGAAACTTTCTGAGTTGTCTCGTAAAATTTTCTTTGTATATTTTTTGTCATATAATTTTATCTGGATAGAAAAGTTTTCAAAGGTGAGTTCTGCAGTAACAGGTTTGATTCTCAGATAACATGGCTGCTGTGACATATTTCAAACTGAGTGGAGGTGCGTCTGAACTAGCATCAGGAGCTGACAGATGTAAGAATAAACCTGCTTGTGTAGAGATGGCGTGAAGCAGCAAAAGACCCCATGCATCAGCATGTTTCTCCCCTTTGTTCAGATCACTGGGACTACCATGCACACCCTCACATGCACCCGGTAGAGTTTGAAAGCCTCCAGGAGTCCAGCTTCACGGAGCTGCAGAGCGTGCAGGCTCTCCACCCGCCTGGCCTCATACGATGCGACACAGAAAGCCTGTTCGAGCCGAATCTTGGTGCTCATACACACGTGTTGCAGCAACCGGTAAGTCCTTGCACCATCTGACTGATTACCAACACGTGAGCTACAACTCACACGTTCCAAAAACATCCTCCAGTACTTTCAAACTCTTAACTTTTATCTCAAAGTTGGGAATTACATCATAAAGAAGAGTCAAGGAGCCAGAGGCCTTTCAAGGACTTTTATACAAAAATCAGGAAGTGAATCTTTGTGTTACAAGAAACTGCAATTTTAGGGTTTTTACATTTTTTTTTTATTTTCTGTTTAAAAACAGCATTTTCTTTGACTAGGCTCTGTCGACTCAGCTAAGCTCAGTCTAAGTCACATCTGTATGTTTCAACCTCCATTTCTGAACCAGTGAACTAGAACAGACTCTCTGGTTTGGGTGGAAGACTTAAGTTCAGCGTCCGTGTCAACGTTTTCGGTCTGAAACCTTCTCCCTCCCACGTTGTGTGGGTTCAGCATCACAAACTCATGTGATGCAGATAAACAGAAGCTACACACACGTTTAACACTTATACTGTGGATTCAGTTAGAGACAAAAGCACAATGACACCATCTGAGCCCCTAAAACATGACTTCTGTGCTTATTTTCTAGTTATTTTCAAACTCATGATTTTGGGTCGTGTGTTCAATTTCACTCTTAACCCAACTTTTTTCTCTATATTTTCTGAGTGTTAGTTTCCATACATGCTGACCCAGTCAGACATAAAAGAGCGAAAATGAGATTAGGTGTTAAAATAAAATATGAAGGTCTGATGAAAAATAATTGTGAAAACAAGCTGTCCACCGCTGATTGCTACTTTAAAAGCGTGTTAACAATAGAAAAAGGAGTTCAGTATATCCACACATCACTGTTCATGCAAATACTGTGTGCCACCATCTCACACTCACAGCAAGAACTGTTTAATAGAAACCAACACACTGTATCGTCTGTGCCAACAGCATTTTAAGCATTTCTAAAGCTTGAAACACTCAGTCTTTAAATAGATCACAGATGGTGGAAAATGAAATATAAACATTACGTAAAGTAAAATCAAAAGAATCTCATTGGAAAAGCAAAGCAGGGAAAATTAATGCAGGACAGTAGAATAATAAATAAATAAAGGGATCTTCAGCTGCTTTTTCAAAGTGTCCAGACTGTCAATACTATGCAAGGATAAAGGAAGCTCATTCCAAAGTCAGGGTGCAATAGTATGGAAGCAGCAATCCCCTCAACTTTTGTATCTGGTCTTTGGAACTTCTAGAAGGTTCTGGTTTGAGGACCTGAGGGCTCGGGTTGGAGCTTAAGGCTTTAACAATTCAATAACATAGGGAGGAGCTTGACCATGTAGAGCATTGAAAGTTATAGTCAGGATTCTAAAATGAACTCTAAAGTTAACAGGTAACCAGTGCAGAGACATTAGAACAGGAGTGATGTGTGCTCTTCTGTTTGCTCCAGTTAGGAGCCTCGCTGCAGAGTTCTGGACCATCTGAAGCCAGTCAAGGGCTTTTTGTTGAAACATGTGAAAAGTGTGTTACAGTAATCTAGACGGGAGGAGATAAAAGCATGGATAACCATTTCAAGTTTATGTTTTAACACCAACCTTCACAGTTTCGAGATCTTTCTTCAGTGATAAAAACAGTTTCAGACCAGCATTTTTGAATGGTCATCAAAAAACATTGACTGGTCAAAAACAACACCCTAATTCCTCACGCTTGACTTGATGGCAGAAGATAAATGACCAAGTTGTTGACTGATCAGCGGAACCATGCTCTCAGGGCCAATGACTGGTCATTCAGTTTTTTCAGAGTTTAACTGAAGGAAGTCATCTTCTAGCCAGCTGGTGAAAGCAGATAGATTAGTAGTTCAGACAGTTTATAGAACTCAGAACACTTCAAGAGGGTGTAAAAATAGTAGAAACAAGAGTGGACCTAAGACAGAGACTTGGGGTACCTCACAGAACAGGTTGTTAGAGTGACATGATTTGGTTTGTACAGATACTGTAACTTCTGTCAGAAAAATTACCATCTAAACCAGTCTAGAACAGTTCCAGAGATCCTCACCAAGTCATGAAGTCTGTTAATTGAGATTCTGTGAACAACAGGAGGCAGATGCCCGAGCCACCTGAACTGGCTCCTCTGGATGTGAAGGAGCAGCCGGTCTCCTTCAAGCCCCTCCCAGATGATTCTGCTTCTCACCCGAACTCACCTTAAACCCACTGAATTCCCTCTTTCCTATTCATTTTCTTTCTCCCTTTCCTTACATTTTCTTCTTTTCTCCTTTTAAACATATTTGAATCGTTTTTGAAATCTTGAAGTTAAAACGTTTAAGTCCCATTAGTTGTCACCAGAGGTGTGATCAAGTCACTGCTTTGCAAGTCACAAGTAAGTCACAAGTCTTTCCAATCAAGTCTCGAGTCAAGTCCAAGTCAAAGACCATCAATTCCAAGTCGAGTCCAAAGTCAGTGATATGGAAGTCTAAGTCCTTAACTTTGAATTTGTACCCTGATCTCCCAGTCTCAGCGTGGACACTCTACCGCTAGGCCACTGAGCTGGTCTAGTTTTTTGTTTTTGTGAAGCGCCTTGTGTTTTTTATCTTGAGAGGTGTTATATAAAAGATTATTTTCTTTCTTTCTTTCTTTCTTTCTTTCTTTCTTTCTTTCTTTCTTTCTTTCTTTCTTTTTCTCCACTCTGTGGAGAAAACTCATTTTGGCTGCTTGTATCCATGATCTCATTCGTTTGGACACAAATCAAAAATTGGGACCATGAGCGAGGTTAGAATTGTAGATCGACCTGTAAATCGAGAGCTTCACCTTCTGGTTCAGCTCTCTCTTCACCATGATAGATCGGTACAACGCCCGCATCACTGTAGATGCAGCATCAATCCGCTTTATGCGGATGATGTGGTCCTCCTAGATTCATCAGGCTCTGACCTACAGCTGTTGCTGGGGAGGTTCACAGACAAGTGTGAAGCGGCTGGGATGAGGATCAGCGCCTCCAAGTTTGTGGCCATGGTTCTCGACTGGAAAAGGGTGGCTTGCCAACTCCAGGTCGGGAGAGAGGTCCTGCCTCAAGTGGAGAAGTTCAAGTATCTCAGAATCTTGTTCACAAGTGAGAGAAGGAGGAAGTGGGAGATCGACAGGCGGATTGGGGCAGCATGTGCAGTGATGTGGACGCTGAACCGGTCTGTTGGGGTGAAGAAGGAGCTGAGCTGGAAAGCAAGGCTCTTGATTTACTAGTCCATCTATCGCCCAGTCCTCACCTATGGTCATGAGCTTTTGGTAATGACTGAAAGAACAAGATTGCGGATACAAGCGGCTGAAATGAGTTTTTTCCACAGGGTGGCTGGGCTCAGCCTTAGGGATAGGGTGAGGAGCTCGGACATTTGGGGAAGACTCCTAAATTCCTAAAGAGGTAGTTGGGAGAATATCAACAGGGCATTAAGTTGGTTACATGTTTTCCTAAATGAGACAAATGTCCTGGAAATTTACAGGAGTAAAGAAAGACCGCGATTGGAAGGATGCTGGTTGGATGGGATAAAAGGATGGGCGTGAAAAACATCCCCGTTATTTCTGATTTTATTCTGAAAGAATGCAAGAAAGTTGTTGGTCAGACCTTGAGAATACAGGCATGTGAGGGATATGAGGTGAAACAATCTGGTTTATGGTGTCAAACAAAACTTTAGTGTATAAAAACATGACTAGGACGTTTTTAAGCCTTTGAGTAATCAGAATTATTGAGGCCGTTGGGTAGTTTATACACTGTTTATTGTTACAGGAATAATAAGGGAGAGAGCGTGATGTTTGTGTAAAAATTTGATATAAAGATAGCTGAGGAGCAGATTATGTTCCTGGGATAGGAGATATTATAACAGCAAAGATGTTGAATGAATGAATATGCTTCCATTATTGTCCAAAATTCAGAACTAGAATGCCAAATGTATAGTATACAAAAAGTGTACAGTGAATTTGTTTATAGTAATTCCATCGAGTCGACTGATTCTCCCATATTCGTTTACAGCAGGTGTTCTTCTCCCGAAGCATGTTCCAACCTCACGCATCTCAGCCCAGTTCTGATGATGAAGAACACAGAGGGCGAAGTCCCCCGTTGGAGGTATCCGATGAAGAGAGCGCGAGAGACCGAGTTCCTTACGTCACATCAGGAGATCTGAGTAAGAATCCAGATATTGTACTCTATTTGGGCTCGTTAACTCATCCAATCTCTTTTAGCAAAAATGCCAAGTCGCTGCTTTTTCTTCAGGTTTTTGAAAATAATGAAAATCAGTACGAGTAACATGTCAGCTGCTTTGATACTGATCTATAGATTTGTGGTTTGATTGACAACTTAAAGCTGCTATCACAAATGTACAAACAAGCTAGGTTTTTATGCAAACACGGTCATGGAACGCTCGCCCCTCCTCTCAGGAATTTTCCCTGGTTCTGCATCCACCGGAACAGGAAACCCAGATTACCAAATGAAACGAGATAGTGCTAAACATCAGTCACTGCTTACTAGATCTAAAAGTCTTTTGTTGTCCGTGACTTTAAATGGTGTTCTTCTTTGACTCTGGTAATTTGTCTTCAATTTGAAGTGGCAGCAGTTGGCTGTTTCTCCTTCTCTGATATTACTGAGTGGAGAACCTCTCACACCAGTGGTGTTTTGTTGCTAAGTACACAGGTGCGTAATGAAGGACCCAGGGTAGTGTGGCAATTCGGGCAGACTGACAACCAGATGGTCCAATAGCTGCTTTCCAAGCTGGGTTATTGGTGGAGGTTTTTAGACACTGGGAGAGAACCACTTCATTAAATCTTCTTAGGTTTTTTATCTCAACAATATATTTATAGCTATACTATGTTAGAAGGTTGTTAAAAGGCCGGGGGAAAAAAGTTAGCTAATTTGTTTTCCAAATTTGCTATAGCAGCTTTAAGGAAAAGTTTCAGCATGATCTGGTCAAAAGAAACATTTCTGAGTTTGCATCATTGATTAAAAAAAGGGTCATTTACAGCAGATTAACCATAAATTAACTCAAAGACCCCTAAAGTTGTTTCGTACTGTGCCATAGAACCAGTCTGGTGCATTTTAGAAGTGTTCTCAATGCACAATTCTGTGGAGTGAATTTTTTCTCTGCCATATAAATGCAATAGTCATCAGCGTATGTGAGATGAACAGTGATAAACTCACAGCACTTAATTTTATATTATATTATATTATATTATATTATATTATATTATATTATAATTTATTACATTATAGTATATTACATATGTCATATGTTCAGGTTCAGCACTTCACTGAACTATTTGACTCTAAGAGATGCCATTTTCTCTTAGATAACAGTAGATTTATTCAAGCATATTCATCAGGGAGGGGCCTTTTTTGGTTCAGCCAGCTGAGCCCATGCCTTGTTTGTTTCGTTCATTTGATCTCTTAAGGAGGTGTTTTTGTATTTTGATTAGCAAACATATTGATGTAAAAAGATACAACCATTTTATTATTTTGGATTCTAAAAAGCAACAAAACTTTTTAAGTTCTTGCAAATAACTGAGTTATGAAATTATTTGGTTGAAACAAATGAGATGAACTAGATTTGTTCTAATTGCACTATTATGTTTCCCAAGGTAACAAAAAGAAAATTCGTCTGTACCAGTTTCTGTTGGACCTCTTAAGAAATGGGGATATGAAGGACAGTATCTGGTGGGTGGACAGAGACAAGGGGACATTCCAGTTTTCGTCCAAACACAAAGAGGCCCTTGCTCATCGCTGGGGAATCCAGAAGGGAAACCGCAAAAAAATGACCTACCAAAAGATGGCCCGTGCCTTGCGCAACTACGGCAAAACTGGAGAGGTCAAAAAGATCAAGAAGAAGCTGACGTACCAGTTCAGCGATGAAGTTCTGGGAAAGAATCATCTGGAAAGAAAATCGTACATTTAGGCCAGAGTTCTCATTTCTGGTGTGACTGTAAATATTAAGCCTGCTGATCTGGTAAATAGCATTATACATAGATACTGCCTTACTGTGGGACTAATTGACTCATGAAAATAAGTGCATGGTACTTTTTTTCAGCCTTCCAAAGACGTTCTCAAGCAGGACATTAGAGCAATAATCTAGTTCTTCACTCATAGCTGTATGGTAATGAGATGGGCACTGGTTTAGAACTGTCAAAAATGTGTGAAATAAGTCAAGTTATTGTCCTAATGGGAATTTTTACCCTTATGAAAGCAATTTTTATGTAAATGTAAAGAAACGGTTAGAAAACCTGTCAATTATTTAAGGATTTAACCATTTTAATGCAAATAGTTAAATGTGTAAGTGTAAGTTTGTTAGCTACACTAGGCTACTGCTAATGGCTTGTTACACTGGTGCCATCAGAATAAATAACATCTATATTTATAATATAAACTCATTTTAGTCCTTTTTTTTAAGTATAAAGTTGTTATAAACCTCAGAAAGTCAACAATGTTTTGTTTTGAAGCAAATAGAGGATATTTTTTGAGAATATTTCTTACTGGTTTTTAACAAACTCAGAGAATGAAACCAGGTTAATGATCCTAAGTAGTCCAGCTGTTTAGGTAACAGTAGCTCATTTTATTCTAATAGAAATTTGTTCTAACTTACCTGTCTAAATGTGTAAGGTCATGCATTAAAATGCACACAGATTGTTAAATCATTTATCTAATCGACGTGCAACGTGTCCTTGGGCTCTTTCTCGCACTGCTTGACTTATTTTGATGCTTCTTGTGTTGAACAAGAGTGAGTTCTCTCCATTTGCTGTGTTTGTACTTTTTAGCATTTCATCTTTTTATTTAAAAGACACCAAAGACACAAGTAGGTCACTGATGACACAGACCAACCTTGCTGTGATTGGTCAGGAGTACACAGTTCTATGTACAACCGGTATTTACATTATAGAAAATAAAATACACAAATGAAATCAAATCCGTTTGAATGAGAATTTGTTTGTACTAAAATGAATAAACTGCTTCTATGTAAGCATGTTTACAAACATTATTGACAGGTCCTTTCAGCTAGCAGAAAAAATGCAGAAAGAAGAAGTAACCCGCAGAGCTAAAAGGTGTCAAAGTTAACAGATGAAGTTTGCTGTATTTTGTTACGTCTCAAAGATAACAGCTAATTACTGAGGAACTTTGAGGTTACTAGATGGCCGAGGAGGTGAAGAAACCTAAAGCTCGTATCTGCAGGCTTCAGCTCCCTGCTACTGGGTGTGAGGAGGCCACAATGACACATCTGGTATTTTCACATTAAATCGCACACACACACACATTCACACACACACAAACATGCATGCATAGATGCACACACACACACACACACACACACACACACACACACACACACACACACACACACACACACAATTACACACACTCATACATGCACACACAAACACAATTACACACACTCATACATGCACACACAAACACACACACATACATGTTTATGTATTTAGCAGTCACTTTTGTCCAAAGCGACTTACAAGTCGCATAAATACAAATACATACGAACACACAGATAGACAGGCAAACACACACACATACATACACACACCCACAAGCGCACACACACATATAGACAGAGGCACACACCCGCACACAAACACACACACATACACGCACACACACACACACACACACACACACACACACTCACACACACGCACACACATAGATACACACACATATACATGCAAACACACAGACGGATAGACATACAAACACACACACAAACACACACACTCACACATACACGCACACACACACATACATACACGCACACTCATACACACACACATACACACACACGCACACACACACACACTCACACATACACGCACACACACACATACATACACGCACACATAAAACACACAAACAGACAGACACACACACACACATACATATACACACATAAAACAGACAGACACACACACACACACACACACACAGTGTGTGTTTTTTGTTTTGTTTTGTTCCTTAATTATGAGTTAAAGTGTATTCAAGACACAGACGGTTTTTGTTCTACTGTTTATTTAATGACACACTTGTCTAGTGTCATGTAACAGAAAAATAGGAAGTTACAACTTCACATTTTGCCCAGAGGTAAACAGGTTCATGGAACCAAAACTACAGAAAACAAAGACAAGATAAACATCGACACACAATACGATAAATAAACAGTTCAGCAAAGTCCACAGACAATGAAATTATTTTATTTAAAAACAGATTTCTTGGAATTTTATTTAAATACAACTCATGAAACTAAGTGGCTCTGTAACACAGAGCAGTCTGCTTTCAGACCCTGCCCTTGTTCTTAAGGGCCAACAGCTCCCCACAATGGTCAAGCTGTGACTGATATTTATAACAAACACTCGGTTTACACTGACCCCAAATAACCCAGAGACTCGATCAAGTCCTTTAATCCACTTCAGTATCATTGAAATGACTTTAAAGAATCATCTTTAAATGCGTATAATCAAAAACAGTAGGTAAGGTTTCCAACTGTCCCTTAAACATATAATCATCCCACGTGTTTTTGCAGCCCGTAACCCGTCCATCCACCATCTGTACCGCTTCATCCTCAGCAGGGTCACAAGAAGTTGGTGCCAACTCCAGCAGCCAACTGCCGAGAGGTAGGGGACACCCTGGACAAGTCAATCACAGGGACAAAGACAAACAACCTTTCACAAAAACTCACCCACACCTAGGGGCAATTTAGAGACACCAGTTAGCTTAAAATGCATATTTCTGGTTTGTGGTAAGAAACAGAAGAACATGCTAACAGCACACTGAAAGGCCAGAGCTTAATTAGCATTAAGAGAAAGAAATGTGTAGTTACATATTTGGCAATTTTATTTAGTACTCATTAGTTTTGCTATCTACACACTAGACATTGTAGCCAGCCATTAAATAGTAGGGGAAAGGGTCAGAGACATAAAGTACATCATGTCTAAATTAGAAAATACTGTTGTATGTAGTGTCTTGTCTTGTTTTAATTTTTATTTTTGCATTCTTGGTCAATTTTGTACTCTTTTGCTATCTGTCCTGAGCTGTGGTAACACATGCTTTTCCCCCCTTGGGATCAATAAAGTCTTGTCTTGTCTTGTCTTGTCTTGTCTTGTCTTGTCTTGGTATATGGGAGCTATGTCAAAAAATCCCAATCATATTTCATTTTGTAAAATAACTCTTGTTTTATTGGCAAGTGTTTTATGATTTCTGTTTAAAGGTGTGGATCACAGAAAAAAAACATTTTTTATTATTATTTCTGATTGTTTTCGGTCACTCAGAGTTTTTCATGCAGGCTTAACATGAAAATGGTCTCCTACGCCTATGTCCTGCATTAGCTTCTGTAGAAAACATACGGTGAAACTCTAGGATTTAAAAGGCTGGACAGATCTACGTCACACTGTCACATAACATTCATGGACTCACCCATCTTAGCACACAAGTCACGGCAAAGAAGGCTGCTGTTGGTTTAGCGTCCTGGAAACAGTAGAGAACATCTTGGCTAGGATAAGCTAACCATTAGCATTAGCAACTCCACCACAGCTGAACTCCTTCAGGCTTGTGTTATTTGTGGAGGTAAAACATCAAAATTGCAGAGCAAACAGAGTGAATGGTAGAGTTGTGTTGCTGTTAGCCAGTCAGAGGTAAGATGTTCAAATATCAGGAAATAAGACTCCAAATTTGTCATCTGAAGCTATTTTCTACTTTCTTAGAAAACATCTAAGGAGATTACAGAAACGACCAAAACTGGGTTAAGAACGGTCCAACGCACTATTAAAAACTGGTCTGATGAGTCCAGATGGACCCTGTTCCATAGTGATGGTGCATCAGGGTAAGAAGAGAGGCAGAGGAAGTGATGCACCCATCATGCCTAATGCCTACTGTAAAAGCCTGTGGGGGCAGTGCTATGATCTGGGCTTGCTGCAGTTGGTGAGGTCTAGGTTCAGCAACAGGATGTGCTCCAAGAATGAGGTCAGCTGACTACCTGAATATACTGAATGACCAGGTTATTCCATCTTCCCTGATGGCACGGGCGTATTCCAGGATGGCAATGTCAGGATTCATCGTGCTCAAATAGTGAAAGAGTGGTTCAGGAAGCATGAGACATCATTTTCACACGTGAATTGGCCACCACAGAGTCCAGACCTTAAACCCATTGAGAATCTCTGGGATGTGCTGAAGAAGGCTTTGTGCAGTGGTCAGACTCTACCATCATCAGTGCAAGATCTTGGTAAAACATTAATGCAACACTGGATGGAAATAAATCTCGTGACGCGGCAGAAGCCTTTCGAAACAACGCCACAGCAAATGTGAGCCATAATCAAAGCTAAATGTGGTCCAATTAAATATTAGAGTGTGACCTTTTATTTGGGCCAGGCTGTGTACATGAAGTAGTATAGCCTATGGTTGTCCACATCAAAGTAAGTTACGTCTGTCTGAAAAGCTATCAGGTTCCCAGAATGCACTGCTAGCTCGCTGATGCTGCATCAGTTGGCCTTATCGCCAACAGAGGGACAGACAGACCCTATAAAAGAGAGGAAAACACTTATCCTTCTCTCATTGTAAGGCTGCGTTGGTTTAATTTTAGACATAACACCACAGAAGGAGAGCACAAAAGTTTTTCCCAAATTCTAAATTTAACCGCTGCCCCACATCTCTCCCCTACCCTCTCGAGGCCTTTCATTCAGCCGAGGTGGCGAGGAAAGGATGGTTGAAATATAGCTCAAGGTCGGCCATGACTCTGTGTGGGGTGGGGAGGGGGGTCCAGGTCACTGCTGGGATGGGCGAGAAAAAGTGGGTGTTGTTTCTTTTTTTATGTGCTTTATGGCAGGTCTGAAAAAGTGGGAGAAGAGGCGGGTTGGGTGAAGTAAAGAGGGAAGGCTGTTTGAAACAGGAGCGTTATTACAGACGGGAACAGCAGACTGTTTAGACACAGCTGAAGAACGATTCTTCAGGATGCCAGAACCTCTCAAAAAGCCCGGTGAGCGTCTCCGTTCGTGTAACAACTGTTTTATTACAACAGGCACCTGTATCCCTTAAATGATGCTTTTCTCCTGGTAGGCCTTCATGTTGGTTTGCAGCAAATTCCTCTATTAAAGTCATTTACGCAGCATTTATTACTAATAATATGCTTCCGCTTGTAAATGTTTACCTTGTGTAGTTTCACAATAATGACTATGATCAAGGGTCAGAAGACCTGACTAAAAAGTGATAAATACCACATAGTTTGAGAGAAGTGTTTGTTTATATTTAAACAAAATGTGCATCAAATTTTAGTCTGTGGCCATTTTATTAGTTATAATTAAAAATAGAATTTTTTTTGATGAATTCAGTAAAAATTTTCACTAATTACAATAAAAAAAAACGAGTTGAACTTTGGTAAATCAGGTAAAGTACATTTTGGAAGATGGAAGTGAAGTGTTTTACACACGTTTGTGTCCTGATCAGTAACTACACTAGTTCCTCTCCAGTAAATCGAGTTCTTGCTTCATTTAGAAGCCCCAAGCTGCTTGGTGATGCACCAAAGAGCCAGAATACCGTCTGTAATTGGGTGTCCTCAGTTCAAAGCGTTTCCAGTAGTTTAATCGCGTCAGGAACTCGTGTCAGCCCGGCCCAGGTGGAAAGCGTGGAAACTCGACACCGACACATTTCCAGCATCTCTGCGCTGATAAAACCATCCAGAAATTCCATCCTGGCAAATGACTTTCCGAGGTTTTCCTTTGTCCTGAGTGAACGTGTGTGTGTAAGCCATTTCCCTTTGTTAAATTGGTCCAGCTTAAATAAGTTTTATATTTGTTTATTTTAGGTTTGCATGTTCTGAGTTTGAATGATGAAAGAAACAAGTCTTTATTTTTACTCGTGTGTTCTGTTATAAGGTGATAAAGTAGGAATGACTGACACGATGACACGAAGGGCAAATTATTCTTATTGGTCCACTTTGAAAATCATCAAAATAGCATCAAGGTAATCCTTCCCCATTCATCCTTCCACCTTATATCCTACATAGAAATCCTTGGACCATCTCCATCTGGGCCTCCGTTTCTGTCATGGTCTGCGTCTCCCTCATGTGTCTCCTTGTGTGCTCCATTCCCCTCTAAGAATTCCCCTTGTCTCTTTAGCCCCCTTCAGACAGGCCATGAAAAACGGAAATGTTCCGGTCTCTGTCCGAAAGACCTTTGTGTCTGAATACAAACATCCGGATAACGTTTTCCGTAATTTAACCGGACGACGCCCCTAGTAACAGGTCCGGACTTGTTACAGACAAGGTGGCTGCTTCAGACTGGTGAGGTCGAGTTCCAGACAGGGAGGAGGGGGAGGAAGAGGGGACCGGGGGACGCTGTGCGCACCTAGATAGCCCGCTGCTGTAGCATGCGGCAAACCATGGCAGCTCGCCTCCTACGGTACCGCCTAGACGCGCGACGGAGCGCTTCACACCGCTTCAGTGATTCCTTTAACCATTGAGCTTCATCATCCAGGTCTCTTATGCATCTTCGTGCGCGCAGAATTAGGTTAAAAACCGGATTGAATTGTCCCCACATATTCCAGAATGTCTATCTGAAAAGGGCTTTTGTGTTCCTCGTGTGTCCTCTAGGTTTCCCTCCTCAGATATCCCCCTCCCAGTTCCTGTGCTCCCGTGGCCCCCTTTAGTCACGCCCCTGTAGTTTTTCTTTCTGTAGTGTTTTTCCTTTAGTGTCAGCTCCCCCATTAGAATATTAGTTATGTTTTCTGCCCTTCTGGTCTTTAGGTTTTTCTCTTAGGTCATTTTCCTTTAGCTACAGCTGTTCACATTATTAGTCTCTCTAGTGTGTTTTTCCCATTGGTGTTTGAGGTTTTTCTCCCCCCTTGGATTATTAAGTTATGTTTCCTGCTCTTCTTGTCTTTAGGTTTTATTCTTAGGTCATGTTAGTTTCCTCCCTGATTAGTAACTCAGTTCACCTGGTCTCTCTCCCCACACACCTTGAGGCCATCTCCCTCTCATCCTCCCAAGTGTATAAAACCCTGTCTGTGTCTTAGTATTTTGTCGGTCCATTGTTTGGTGTCAGCGTTGTTTTGTTCCTCATCTCTAGATTTTGTGCTCTAAGTGAGCTTTCGTTCTCCAGGGTTTCAGGACATTGGTTTTTGGCTTCCTGTCCTTTTGGACTTTTTTTGTTCTACTTCCTAATAAAGGAATGTTTTCATTTACATCCACTCCTGCCTCATGTCGTTCTGGGTGTCTGCGTTTTGGGTCCAAACCTCCTCCAAGCTCTCAACGTGAGAGTGTCCTCAAATAGAAACCGAATAACATCGTAAATCAATCAAGAGGTTTTATTGTTTTGTAACAAAGTAAATAAAAACAGGCTTTTCATTGGTTTCTAACGTTGTTTTTAAATAAAATGTTTTTGACAAAGTATAACTGGAGGATGTGAATGAATGAAAGCCGTAAACTCCTGAAAAGTTTCCTCCAGTTGGATTTATTTGAATCAAAAGCTTCTTGCAGATTATTCATTTATTGTTTTACGTTGCACCGCCGTGTTCAACTGTTCGGGAGCTGGCCAGGATCTAAGATGCACCTCAGGATTCCTGGCGCATGGTGAGCGTGTTAAACACGTCCACTATTAGAGCGCTGGGGTAACTATTTTTAGGACTGCATTTTGGGAACAACTGTTTGGGAGCAGCGACGCTGAGCTCGTCTCGGAAACGTTCCCACCAGGAACAAAGCAGGAAGCCCAACAGGTGTTGCGCCACATGAGCACGTGTGAAGAGTTTCACACCAAAACGGCGGCATTTTCTCCGTAGGTCGCTCCACGAGAATCCTTTTCTTACTGACATTCCGGATTTGAGTGCTTTAGCTTTGACAACCGACAGAGTTTTAGTCACTTCATTTCTACATGTGACTCAAAATCCCAAATAAAAATCTGCCTAGAAAAAGGTTTTCTTTTTAACTTTTAAATTTCTTCCAAACTTTTCTTAATCTATGATTGTTTTGTGTGCTTTTTTTACATAATGACAGAGGTGTAAGTGGCCTTAAGGGTGCTGATAAGATCCCCACCGTGACCCTGAGGTCTGGAATTGTTGCTGATAACAGTTTGGACAGTCCTTTTTGTCTTTGCTTGAAAGAACACGGCTTACATTCCTTTAAATACAAAGGTTAAACCATATTTTGGACAAAATCTCATAATTATTTCAACATTTATCAGGTCTAATACCCTGTTTATGAATGCTGCCATGTTGCCGCTTTGGAATCTCCTTCTGGAGCAGAAAGGTTATTGTGCTTAATCAATATAATTGCAGTGGTCTCTAGTAGGAATGAATGCTTGGTAAGTCGTACTCTGGGGAAACAAAGCTCCAGTGCACCAGTTTCGGGAAGTGAAAGTGAGCTAAATCACAGCTGAGCTTCTGCAGGTTTTGGAGTCTTGGACATCTCGCCTCTGATTGGACAACAGCAACAAGACTCTACTGCTGATTTGAAACATTGATGCTTTATCTCTACAAATAACACAAGCCTGGAGGAGCCGTGTGGTGGAGTTGCTAATGCTAACAGTTAGCTTCTACTTCTACTTCTGAATGTTAAGTGACAGTGTGACGTAGAGCTGTCAAATCCTAAAGGTATACAGATAGGTGCAGGAAACTACTTCCATGCCAAGCCTGCATGAAAAACTCAGAGTGACCGATTACAATCAGAAATAAGATGTTTTTCAGTGTTTAATAGAACGTTTAATCTAATAACATTTTATAATATGTACACTAATACATAGGTCGGATCTTCAAGTGTAACTTACCACAATCAACCTGCCACCCTAGGGTTGTTTCCCTGGATGGTTCTGAACTACAACGTGCCAGTTCTTATCTTAAGAATCTGGCTATCAGGCGTGACAGCACACTTTCATTTGACATTCACATTAATCCATTACTTTCTAAAGCCAAGTCAAGAATCGGGGGTTCTATATCGCAGCAGGTCATCCTTTACTCATTCTCCAAACATTGGTCAAAATGACAATCCGTCCCATCTTAGATTACGGTGACATCATTTATAAGACTGCTTCCAAAACACTTCTTCATAAACTTGATGTCATCCCTTGTTTGCTTTAATACTGAATGTTCTCCTGTGACGGGAAAACTTTACGTAAAAAATTTCAAACACAAAGATGCAGAATGAGCAAATTCCCAGGTTTTCTGTCAGCTCGGTCCATGAGCAGCAGACTTTACAGCACAAACATTTTCCCTAATTTCACCAGATGAAACAGCAGAGAACGTCAGCTCTGCGTCAACTAGTAGAAGCTAACCATTAGTATTAGCAACTACACCCCTCGGCAGAACTCCCCCAGGCTTGTGTTATTTGTGGGAATTAAAACACCCACGTTGCAAGTCAGCGGTATAGTCGCGTTTCTGTTACCTAATACGGGGCAAGCTGTCCACATATCAGGAAACAAGACTCCAAAATCCTGCTGTCTGAAGCTATCCTCTCACTTTTACTTCCTGAACACGATGCACTGGAGCTTTGTTTCCCCAGACTTACAAGGCATTAATACCTACTAGAGACCACTGAAAATGTATTAAATAAACAAATGTTTCAAACCTTTAAGATAGCTGTAAGTTTTGAAGCCAAATTTGACGTGGAAACCATGTCGGCGACATCTGCTCTTCCATTTGTGTGAGAATCTACAATTCAGTGGTAATCGCTCGTCAGTGAAGGCTCACGACTATGACAGCGTTCAGCCAAAAAGGACTTTACCAACCCCCCAAAATAAACAAATATTCAAAACGTTTCCAATTATTTTCAACCCACCCTCTTTAGTTTCAGCTTTTGCAAAGAAACCGAAGACCCAGGAGGCCGAAGAAGGGTCCTCCGTGGTTTTTGAAGCGGAGACCGAGAAGCCTGACTGTAAAGTGAAATGGCAGCGCAGCTCGAAGGACATTGCCACTGGCGACAAATATGTGATCACAGCGGATGGAAGAAAGCACTCCCTCACTGTGAGAGGAATCGCCATGGAAGATGCCGACGTCTACGCTGTGATTGCTGGTGGTTCAAAGGTCAAGTTTGAGCTGCGGGTGGTAGTGAAGCCAGGTGGGAGGCTTTGATGCTACGGCTGCATCTGAGGGCTCTGCTAACTCACCTGGAGTCTGTGCACTCATCACCGAGCACGAAGCACATCAAAGCTTCAGAAAACCACCACGGCGGCCGATGCTCAATGCACTGCATGTTTCTAACATTATCTCACGAGTCACGGCATTTCTGATTGTGAAGGTTTCTGACAATTCCCCCAAACTCCAAATGTTCTTTTGAACTGTGAACAGCAAATTTTGACTATTTGTGTGCCACTGGACAACATTTGTGCCATTGGGTTACCACGCCTTGAACATTAGATTTATTAAGCGACGAACAAATCTTGACGATAGCGCTCAGCTCAGTGTGCCGGGAGCTCTGGGAGCTCCCGCCTGCAGCTGTCTCTAAACCTGTGCCGTCTGCTCGGTGACCTTGACCCTCACACTGGCACATTATTTCCCCATGAGTAACCACCACTTGACTATGGGACAGGCATGAGGGGCAGCTGATAGCGCATGGAAAGTTAGCTGGCTGTT
The DNA here is from genome assembly GCF_043380555.1 of Nothobranchius furzeri. Lineage (NCBI taxonomy): Eukaryota > Metazoa > Chordata > Actinopteri > Cyprinodontiformes > Nothobranchiidae > Nothobranchius > Nothobranchius furzeri. Next base: position 64,023,935 of record NC_091749.1, read on the forward strand.
TAAAAATGATAAGAAAACTGGGATATTTGAGTGATAAAAGATCACCAAAAGGATTTTAAAACTTCTAATGGAATTAAAAATCACTGAAATGTAGAAAATCTTTTTTCTATAACATCATAGAAACTCCACCTGAGGCCCGTACTGACGGACCTGAAGAGTCCAGCGTGAAACCAGAGCCGGTTGCAGCTCCCCCACAGGAACAAAACTCTGCTCCGACTCAGGACGCTCCTCCGGCTGAGGGTGTGTCAAACGATGTCAACATTCATTCACACTTTATTGCATTCATTCAGTTTGGTTTGAAACTGTGCTAAAATGTAAAAAATAAACTATTTTTAAATGTTTTCCTTTTCGTCTGTTAACTACACACGGCCATTTTCTCCTGGGTTTTTAGACAGGCACCCTGCAGACACCAGACAGGACCTGACAGGACTCTTCACAGAGAAACCTCAGTGTGGAGAAGTCACCGTGGGTGAGTGACTCTAATCTAACGAACACGTGCTTCATCAGGCACAGTTCTTTACCCGGTACAATCATTTCATTAGAGCACAAATGGATGTCGGATTCTGGGAGAAATTTAGACGTGGTTGAACACAAAAGCCTAAAACTGCAGCTATTTTTGACTTTATGTTGGATTGAATGCCTTAGTGATGAAACCGTATAACAACGCGTTCTTTTCAGGCGAAAACATCACATTTGTTGCTAAAGTCAACGCTGAATCGCTGCTGAAGAAACCGAGCATCAAATGGTTCAAAGGAAAGTGGATGGACCTCTCCAGCAAGTGTGGGAAACATCTGCAGCTAAAAGAGACTTTTGATCGCAACACAAAGGTACGCCAACACCAAACAGCTAAATACGGGCAAAAGGCTCAATGCTATCCATCTGCTTGGACTTTACTAAAGTGAGGGCCAAAGTATTATAAATGACAACCATATTTTCGAAGTCTTGAGAGTCTCTCCTACTCACCTGCACACAATCATGGTTCATCATAAGTCGTGTTCCACATAAATATTTTAATGAGTACTTGGACAGGATGCAGCACGGTAAGAGCCACATAGATCAACAACGGTCATCATCGGGCCAAAAAACTGAGTTTGTTTTTTATTTGGGCTGCATGTTGGTGCAGTTGGTAGCACTATTGCCTTGCAGTGAGAAGGTTGCAGGTTCAAAACTGGAGCCTTTCTTTATGTTCTCCTAACGCATGTGTGGGTTTTCTCTGGGTGCCAAAGACATGCATGCTATTGGAAACTCTAAATTGTCCCTCAGTGTACTTGTGATGGACTGGAGACCTGTCCAGAATGTCCCCTGGCTCTCAGCCGAGGACTGCTGCACCAGCTTCCCAAGATCTGAGCAAGGAAAACCAGTTCAGAAATGAAGTTATGAGGTTTTTTTTTTTTTGGTAAGTGGTATGAAAGCCTCAAAACATGTACTGAAACCAGCCACTTGGGGGCTTTTTTTTTGCTTAAACTTCCACAATACCTATCTGTCTCCTGAGTGGAGAGTGCCTCTTTGTCTTTTGTGGCTGCAGGTGTACACCTTTGAGATGCAGATCATTTCTGCTCAAGCCAACTTTGCCGGAGGTTACAGATGTGAGGTTTCGTCCAAGGACAAGTTTGACAGCTGCAATTTTGATTTGACTGTCCACGGTGGGTGTTAGCTATGATGCTAGTGGACCTGTCACCTTGCTGATTGTGTTGCACAAAGACTCACTTGCTGTCTGCTGTGCCTTTCAGAGGCCCGCGCTCCTGAAGGTTTGGACATAAGAGCAGCTTTTAGGCGCACGTAAGTATTTAAAGGGAAATGAAGTTAAATTAATCTACAACTGTTATTGTTATCTTGAAAATACTTGATGGTTAAAACTTTGATTTGAGTATTTTTTTATTGCAAATGTAGCTTTTCTGACTTAATGCATGAAGCAGTTTAGTTATTTTGGGTTAGTCTACTTTTTAATGAGCAATGTCATACAGTACACAGTAACCAAAACACGAACAAACTGTCATGTTATTTGTGTCTAAAATTCCATCCATCCATCCATTTTCATCCGCTTATCCGGAGTCGGGTCGTGGGGGCAGTAGACTAAGGCGAGAGGCCCAGACTTGCCTCTCCCCAGCCACTTGGGCCAGCTCCTCCGGGGAAATCCCAAGGCGTTCCCTGGCCAGGTGAGAGACATAGTCCCTCCACCGTGTCCTGGGTCTACCTTTAGGTCTCCTGCCGGTTGGACGTGCCCGGAAAGCCTCACCACGGAGGCGTCCAGGAGGCATCCTGACCAGATGCCCGAGCCACCTCAACTGGCTTCTCTCGATGTGGAGGAGCAGCGGGTCTACTCAGAGCCCCTCCCGGATGGCTGAGCTTCTCACCTTATCTCTAAGGGAGAGCCCAGCCACTCCTCGGAGAAAACTCATTTCGGCGGCTTGTATCCGCGATCTCGTTCTTTTGGTCACTACCCAAAGCTCATGACCATAAGTGAAGGTGGGAACATAGATCGACCGGTAAATCGAGAGCTTCGCCTTCTGACTCAGCTCTCTTCACCACGACAGACCGGTATAACGCCCGCATCACTGCAGATGCAGCACCAATCCGCCTATCAATCTCACGCTCCAGCTTTCCCTCACTCGTGAACAAGACCCCAAGATACTTAAACTCTTCCACTTGGGGCAGGACCTCATCCCTGACCCGGAGAAGGCATTCTACCCTTTTCTGAATCAAGACCATGGTCTCAGATTTAGAGGAGCTGATTCTCATACCAGCTGCTTCACACTCGGCTGCGAACCGCTCCAGCGAAAGCTGAAGATCACGTTCTGATGAAGCCAACAGGACCACGTCATGTGCAAAAAGCAGAGAGCTAATCCTCAGGCCACCAAAACGGATGCCCTCCACACCTTGGCTGCACCTAGAAATCCTGTCCATAAAGGTCATGAACAGAATCGGTGACAAAGGGCAGCCTTGACGGATTCCAACTCTCACTGGGAATGAGCCCGACATACTGCCAGCAATGTGGACCAAGCTCTGACACCGGTCATACAGGGACCTAACAGCCCATATCAGAGGGCCTGGTACCCCATACTCCCGGAGTACCCCCCACAGGGCCTCCCGATGGACGCGTCAAACGCCTTCTCCAAATCCACAAAACACATGTAGACTGGTTGGGCAAATTCCTACGCACCATCCAGGATCCCCCTAAGGGTACAGAGCTGGTCCAGTGCTCCACGGCCAGGACGAAAACCACATTGCTCTTCCTGAATCTGAGGTTCAACAATCCGATGGACCCTCCTCTCCAGAACCCTTGAATAGCCCTTACCAGGAAGGCTCAGGAGTGTGATCCCCCTTTATTTGGAACACACCCTGCAGTCCCCCTTTTTAAATAAGGGAACCACCACCCCGGTCTGCCAGTCCAGTGGGACTGCCCCCGATGTCCACGATATTGCAGAGCAGCGTCAGCCAACACAGCCCCACAACATCCAGAGCCTTAAGGAACTCCGGTCGGATATCATCCACCCCAGGAGCCTTGCCACAGAGGAGCTTTTTAACCACCTCAGTGACCTCAGTACCATAGATTTGAGAGGCCAATCCAAAGTTCCCAGACTCTGCTTCCTCACTGGAAGATGTGTTGGTGGGATTGAGGAGGTCTTTGAAGTATTCTGCCCACCGATCCACAACATTCTGAGTAGAGGTCAGCAGCACACCGTCCCCACTATAGATAGTCTTGGTAGCGCACTGCTTTCCCCCCCGAAGCGCCGGATGGTGGACCAGAATCTCCTCGAAGCCGTACAGGAGCCTTGCTCCATGGTCTCACCGAACTCCTCCCATGCCCGGGTTTTTGCCTTGGCGACCTTCCGAGCCGCGCTCCGCTTGGACTGCCGGTACCACATTTCTGTGTTTATTCCTTGTATTTGACTCTCAAACCTTTGCTGTTGTTTGTAAAGGTCATCACATGATGCCAAATCACACTAAGTTCACGTTTGCTCGTGATGTGAAGCGAAGCGGCGGCATGTGAAACAATCAGAAAATAACTACCTTCATTCCAGAGGGGAGATCCTTTCAAACCAAGGTGGTTCAATACAGGTCCTTTAAATTGAATTTTAGAGTGGGAACAGAAGCAACGTAGAATGAGATCTACACTTTCACAGGAACGGTTTTAGGTGCAAAATATTATTAAATATTTCACTTTGCTGATAGTTGATAAAAAAAAGTTTGTTTGGAGAAATCTGATATTTAGTAGAGTAAAACGTGCTTATTTATGATTAGTAGTAGTAATAGGTTGTAGTCCTTTTATTATAATTATTATTCTCTCGTGGCCCTTTTTCGTCCCCCTGCACTTGAGCCAAAACAAATCCGGTGTTTTGGGTTTTGCAGCCGAGTCTGGAGACGGATCACATGAGGAGAACTCAAGAAATCTAAACACAATCATTGAAATAGCTGGAACTGTGTTGATCTTTGACTATCTACATGCTAATTAGCACACGCTGGCATGCATTGGCTCTTTCTAATCTCCTGCTGCTTCACAATCAAAACACCAGAGCCAGCTGCACAAACAGGGCCGGTTTGATGGTTTGATCACAATGAAAGTGCAGGATGTGTTAAGACACCCGGGCTTTTCAGTAGTCGCGCTCTTCCAGGAGGGGTGGGGGGTGTTTCCAAACACAGGAAGTGTTACTTCACCACACAGACCAGAGGCTCATCCGTGTGATCAGAGGCACGCGACATCCTCGTCCTTATCGTCCATCCCACTGATAAAAGACGAGCAGTTTAGTGACTGTTTGTCTGAGCTGAGTGTTTTGTGTTGCTTCTGCCTGAATTACAGCTGATGCTTTGTGACTTTGGAGGGATCGTTTTGTAGTTTTCAGGATTTTTTTTATGATTTTCTTTCTTCCTCAGTCCTGAATACAGAAACAGCAAGACTAATGGTGCCGTCAACCACAGAAGAAAACAAAAAAAAGAATTCATAAGAAAATATCAGTCAATACATTTTCTATGTTTAAAGAATTTAAAATAACACGTTTTAATTCATAAAGATTTTTAAACAATGTTCTACATTTTACATTAATTAAAAAACACATAAAAATTCAAAGACACAAAACTTTGGTCAACAAAGATCAACAACATTAAAAGATATTTCCCAAAATAAAAACTTTGGACACATCAGCTTCTGTTTCCATGTTTCTTTTGAGTTTTACAGAATGATCCACTCAGATCTCTTCATTTATTGAATTCACATCTATGGTTTCACCACATGTCCCCATTTCTTTCAGCTCACTCAGACTTATTAACCCGTTTCAAATTTTGGTTAAGACTTTTTTATTTATGTATGAGGGTATATTTGATCAGTCACATCAACATGTACTTTTCTTTTGGACATGGAAGTAACCGGATGAGCTTTATGATTTCTGCAGAAGTATAGATGGAGATTCAGGAGAGCTGGACTTCAGCGGTTTACTGAAGAAGAGGTGAGTCAATTACCAGTAATCTATATAAATGAAGAGTTGATTCAGAATTTTGTAATCCAGATCTTTCTCTCTTTCTTTCTGCACCATCATTTTTATTCAGAGGGTAAGCCATTTTGCTTTTGCACGCTAAATATAATTGTTTATAAACTGACCGTGTCCATCAACTCTGAGCCCGTCTACACTCAAAAACATTAATTCTAAGAAAGTTAAAAAAAAGCCTAATATTTAAAAATAATTTATCCTATTTTTATTTTAAAATGAAAGTTACTTGACGAGAATTCTTAAAACTAGCAAAATAATCTAAATTTGATTTATTTGCTAGTTTTAAGAATTCTAGCCAAGCAACATCTGCTTGACTCGTTGGTAATGTTTTTACTCAAAATAAGAATATTTGGATCCGTTTTTAAGGATGCTTACCTTTTTGTAAGTAATTTTATGTTTCTAGAGAATAATTTATTTTCTGGGCTGCACAGTGGCGCAGTGGTTAGCCCTGTTGCCTTGCAGCAAGAAGGTCCTGGGTTCACATCCCAGCCTGGGGTCTTTCTGCAGGGAGTTTGCATGTTCTCCCTGTGCATGCATTGGTTCCCTCCAGGTACCCCGCCTTCCTCCCACAGTCCACAAACATGACTGTCAGTATAATTGGTCTCTCTAAACTATCATTAGGTGTGGGTGTTTGTGCATGGTTGTTTGTCCTGTGTGTCTGTGTGTTGCCCTGATGGACTGGCAATTTGTCCAGGGTGTACCCTGCCTGTATGCCACTGCTGTAGATAGCCCTCCATGAACTTGCATGGACAAGTGGATACAGAATAATGGATGGATAATAGATTTTCTTTTACACTTAAAATAAGATAAAATATCTAAAAATAATTGTTTTGGGCTTTTTCACTTTCTTACAAATATTTTTTTGCAGTGTAGAGCACGTGGCGTTTGTATGTTTACCATCTTTAAATTCACAATTTCACCGCATTATTCTTTTTTTTTTGTTTTTGTTTTTTACAATTTTGTGTTTCATGTATAAAACTTTTTGTTTCATCTCACTTTTTCTATAACCTCAGGTTTCCTCTCTGCAGCCGTTTTTACAAGACAATGCCGTGGTGGCATCAAAGGGCCTTGTCCTTTATGAGTGGTCAGATCGTGGTGATATTGTGGCGCAATTGTGCCCTTTTTATAAAAGATCAGGCGATGGCGGTATAAAGGGGGATATGAGCGGTCCCTGTCCTGCTGCAGACTTCCATTTTACTTAGACATAACTTGCTTTTCATTGCGATCGAAGCCGCGCTCGTTCAGTTTTTTTGACAAGCTGCTCCTAAACGTATCTGTCCTCCACAGTCCCTGTGCAGTCTTTGGTGATCTGACCTCCAGCTCTAATGGAGAGAAGCTCCTGGAGCTCTGCATAGCTCCAGTTTGTCAACCCAGCCGGTTCTGTTTACAAAAGCAAAACTTACAGCTCATTTGATACTTTCATTTTCAATGTAGTTGCCCGCCGGACCACGGCGGTAACTCCCAACGCCATCATGACAGCTCCCTCTGTTGCACAAAGGCGCAATTGTCATGTATAAGACAGACAATTACCACAATATTACTACCTAATGAGGCCAAACGAATGCTGCAAAATTCATGCATCACAATGCCAGCAAGGCGCGTTTAAAGGACACACCGTTGCGGTAATATTACTTTGATTTGCCAGTGTCTTGTAAAAAGTGTTGCATGAGCAGCATTTGTATATAATCAGAAAAAAACTTTGCATGTTCATGTTAAATTAAAAAGCACTCATAATAGTTTTGAAGTTTTTAGCTATTTGCATTAAAACCTTTACCTGTAGAAAGAACAATGTACACAGAATTTATCAATGTTTGTAAATGAAGTACAGGAATGTTAACGTCCCTTTGTATCTTCTATAGGAGCACATCAGGAAGGTAAGATGTTTTTTTTTCTTTCTTTATAAAATAATAAGCATAACTGTGTCTACCACTGGGGGGCAGTACAGGAGAGGAGAACGTAGGTGTGGGAGAGAAGGAGAAAGAATTAAGATGGATGCCTGATATAGCTCCATGTGACGCAGGTTCAAATAAAGTTTGGAAAAAGAAATCTCGCCTAATCGTGCCACTTTCTGGTGTACAGACGACCATAACAATAACTGGATCTTAGGCCTATTTGGACAATATTCTACTGAAAATGATAAAACTATTTCCCACTTAAGTATTGAATTATTTTAAAATCAATTACGCCTCTCTTAATATAAAAGTATTTTCATCAATAATGAAATCAGTGATAAACAAGTTCTCATCTGGTGAGACAGCCTGTGTGACGGTGGTATTCCACACGGCGCCGGGCCTGGTTTTAATCATCTTCTGGTTTCCATTTGCTTAGCAAACCTGCGCACGTGAACTCTGACCCCGACATCGACGTGTGGAACATTCTCAGCCATGCTCGTCCTTCAGAATATGAGAAGATTGCATTCCAGTACGGCATCACTGACCTGAGAGGGATGCTCAAGAGGCTGAAGAAGATGAAGAAGGAGGAGAAGAAAAGTGAAGGTCGGCACGTCGAACCTGCGACATGCATCACTTCAATCATTTTTCACGTATTTAAGGATTCTTGTGGTATTTTTTATGTTTTCAAACAGCTTTCCTCAAAAAGTTGGACCCTGCCTACCAGGTATCAAAGGGACACAAGATCAAGCTTGCCGTTGAGGTTGCTGACGAAAACATGGAGGTGAAGTGGCTAAAGAACGGACAAGAAATCCAAAAATCTGGAAGGTTTGAACGGTTTCCTAGAGAGGTTTTTATGCTGAATCTGGCTTTTTATGACTTCTCATTTTTCTTTCCTTCTCCTTCTGGTCTTTCTCCAGCAAGTAAGTGCCACAACCTAAAGAGAGAAATAAGGAATATTCAAAGTTTTTCCTAAAATGAAAAAGTGTTTTCCTGATGTGAAAATCACATTTTTAAAGGTACATATTTGAGAGTGTTGGCAACATGCGCTACCTCACAATCAACCATTGCTCCCTAGCGGATGACGCGGCGTACGCGTGCGTGGTGGGAGACGACAAATGCACCACTGAGCTTTTTGTTAAAGGTAAGAGAGATGTTAGAGTAGCTTGCAGAAGATTTTGTTTAATCTTTAATTTTCATCTGTTTCCTGTAGAGCCTCCGGTCATGATAGTGAAAAGTCTGGAGGATCAGATGGTTATGAAAGGCGAACGGGTGGAGTTGATGTGTGAGGTCTCAGAAGAAGGAGCAAATGTTAAATGGTGAGATATTTCAGCGTTTTTGTGAATAAGAGATGCAAAAAATGCATAAATCATAAAAGATTAGAACATATAATTGTATTGCTCTCGTTCAGTAAACAGCTTCTTTTTTTTCAATACAGGGAGAAAGATGGTGTTGAACTGACCAGAGATGAGTCTTTGAAATATCGCTTCAAGAAAGATGGCTGCAAACACTTTCTGATCATTAACGAGGCTACAAAAGAGGACTGTGGTCACTATAAGGTCAAAACGAATGGCGGAGAGTCGATGGCTGAGCTCCTGGTGCAGGGTGAGTGTGCGACATGCTGGGGGTGGCGCTTGTGTAGGCGAGAAATTCTCCAACACATTCTCATAACTTGGCAGTCTCCCTGTTCTTGGCATCCCGTCTATCTTGGTGCTGCTCTCATAATTCTGCCACATTCCAGCAGCAAGGACAGGCAGCTGAAGTTAGAGGATGTAAATTTTACCTGAAGGACACACTGGGTTGTATTAGTGTCCATGGAAGCACGGTGGTGGTTTGTGAATCAGGCCTAGTCCACACGTAGCCGGGGTTTTTTAAAAACGAATATCCGCCCCTCCAAAAACTTGCATCCACACCACCTCGTTTTAAAACAAAACTCTGTCCACACGTACCCGGATAAATACGTTGTTAAGGACATGCCAGACCTGTAGGCGGCAGTACTTCCCCCGTTCTTAACCTCGTCCTTCGTCTGTGGTCTTCCGCAAGGAGCAGTAATTCCGCTTGCAAAAACAAACAAGCAGAAAGCGCTTGGACAATTGATAAAGCGAGCGCAGCTCTGAGGGCATCCATGCTGTCGGCTAGTGTAAACACAGGTCGCACACGTGATGTCAGCATTTTTTTGTCGCGGAAAGTGACGTTGCAGACCTTAAAACTCCGGTTTTGTCTGTCCACACGCAGACACCCAAAACGGAGAAAACGCAGATCTTCACTTTGGCCGGAGTTTTTAAAAAGATCCGTTTTCGTGTGAAAAAACTCCGTTTTCGTGTGGATGACAGGCCAAAACGTAGAAAAATATCTACGTTTTGGCAGATCCCCGGCTACGTGTGGACAGGGCCTCAGGCCTGTGGTAAATTAGAGGATGAAATTAGCTAATCTGAAAACGAGTGGATCCTCCAGCATCTCAACCAGCAGATACTGGAATAGGCACCAGCTCGCTGTGGTCCTGATCAGGGTTCAGTGGACTGGGAGAAGAGGAAAGGGTTTTAGGGGTAACTTGTGATGGTTTTGCACAGAGGACCCAGAAATTCAGCCACGAAGCATGAGTGGGTTTAACTAACAAGAATCAGCGTTGTAGTTCAGGACACGGGGAACCTCGGACCTCTTCAACTGGCTTCAGTTTCTCCCAGACTCAAAAATTTTATCGACAATCCGAAAATGTGCTCCATAAAAAGGCCGCGTTTGTGAGAACGTGTGTGTGAAGCGTTCATCCGGTTACTGAAACCCAAAAAGATCGAGCCATTCAAGAGATTTGATTCGTTACTGATGTCACATCACCACTAGAGATCCACTGTGCAAAAGGCGAAGCAGGAATAATCCAGCAGCATGAACCTGGAGGCAAAAACCGGAGCATGGAAAGAGCACGAGGTGGATCATCTGCCAGGGAGAGTGGCATGACTCAGGCGGGACGTCTCAGGCTGATCAGGGAAAAGGGAGTGCAGAGTGAATGCCTATGAAGAGGAAAACTAAACTGAATGAACTAAAAAATAAACTGGTTGTAGCCGTTAAAGAGGCGCTAATAAACCAGCAAATAGTTATGGAGCGCAGCCACTGCTGCAGCTCACCCCTCCCCACGGGGATGGGTCCAGTGTGGAGATGTCATTTCCCCAGTGTGATGATGACTAACGGGACTTTACAGAAAATAAAAACAAGAACTATTTCAATTACAAACTCCTTGAACATGGACACCAAGAACGGCTGAGCCACCTGTTCTTCACGTGGTTCTGGTTTTCCTGAAATGTTCTCATGATAGGTTGTCTCGCCAGGGTTGGGGTGGGGGCAGCGTGTTTGGGGTTTCATTTAACACCTTTTCCAAGTGTCTTCAATCTTAGGAATGAAATCAGCAATAACACATAAAAAATACTTCTCTGTTGTCATTTTCTAAATGATTTAATTAAAAAAAGGTTTTAAAGAAATTCTGTATTTTTACTTGTAATCATGAGAAAACAAGCTACATTATCTCCAGATTAAAGACTCTCTCTTGGTTCCTGCCTTTGAATATCAAGTTATAATTGAATATTTTTATAAACTCTCATGATTTAAATACTTTAGGTCTCCCTCTGTGTGTGTTTCGTGAGTTTAGTAAAGATTTAAACCTGGATTTTGTGTTCTTTGTCCTGTTAAGTTTTTCTGGTTGGGTAATTGAACTTCAGCCCTGCCGAGAATGATCAGCTGCTTTCATGCAGCAGGGATCAACACTTCAGCCAGCAGCAGAGCTCCCAATTACAATTCCATTCCCACCATTCCCACCTCTCCTCCACTGGTGGTGAAAAACACCAGAAACTCTTCCCCTCCTTCTTTATCCTCCACTATTCGATGAATTCACTTTTCCCCTTGCTTCTGTTGCTAAGCTTCATCCCACCACCGAAAACCTCACACGTCAGCTTTATCTGTTTGATGACGGTGCAGAGAAAGAACTAGAAGTCTACCAGAGCATCGCAGACCTGACGGTGAAGGCGAAGGACCAGGCTGTCTTTAAGTGCGAGGTGTCGGATGAGAACGTGAGGGGAACCTGGTACAAGAATGGTGTGGAAGTCAAAGCTGATGCTAGGATAAATATCTCACATATTGGCAGGTGAGTTTTAAAAATAAAAGCAAATATGTTTAGATTCTCCACTGTGCAGAGACCTAGTTTGGACGTCCTACAGACGTGGTCTGGACCGACAGACTCGATACAGACACGATCTGCACGTCCATACGACGTGACTGTTTGCAGGGGACGACATCTTAAACTAAATCCTTGAACCTATAGGATCCACAAACTGACCATTGATGAGGTGAAACCCGAGGATGAGGGAGACTACACTTTTGTACCGGATGGCTACGCTTTCAGCCTTTCTGCTAAACTCAACTTCTTGGGTAACAATTGTTATTTAGCTTTTAAACTTCAAATATTTCATTTGAGCTCCTCAAAATGTGCTTCTTTGTCTCTTCTCAGAGGTGAAGATTGATTACGTGCCACGCCAAGGTAAATGACAACAGATTTACTCTGTGACTGGCAAGCCAGCCTCGTTTTAAGACCATGGTTGGTTTTACTTCCTAAGATCCTCCCAAGATCCACCTTGACTGCATGGGTCGCACCGCTGAGTCAACCATCGTGGTGGTGGCTGGAAACAAACTGCGTCTGGATGTCCCGATCACGGGGGATCCTGCTCCCACAGTGATCTGGACCAAAGGAGAGAAGGTAAGGATGGCATAAAACCTGTTGTAACCAATCAGCTGACAGGAGGCGTCTGTCTGGAGAGCTTTAGGTAAGGTCTGACATCTGAAGCTTGCTGAGGAAGCAGAACATCACTCATTAACTAATACAAACATCCCTAGCAGATTCAAAAAGGCATGCAACCTTCATCCTAAAACAATGATCTTGGCTGCATGAGAGGTCACATAAGCTCTCTGTTATCACTGGCTTTTACTGCTTTGCTGTAGGGTAGTTCTGTAAAAGAAGGAGGAGAGAAAGAAGGGCAGTCGGCCTCTTGGATCTTAAACGATGGAGAGGTAAGGGACTGTTTGTTTTCTTGCGCATAACTCAGCATGTATTGTCCTTTTGTGCTTCAGTCTTACCTGTTTTTACCTGTCTGACGCTCTAAGCTCAGCACATGCAATTCTAATTATGCCAAACAAGTATGAATATGATATTTATTTGAACACTTATTGTATGTTTTTAATGTAATCCTATTTAAAATGATACCAGAAGAATATCCTTTAAAAATGATACTGCCCCTTACCGTTCCACACTTTGTTTGTTCGAAGTAGGAGAGGCACCTGATCATGCTCATGCTGTTTTGGTTTTCTCTTGAAAACATTCACAGAAATGTGTCCAGCTGTTGGTGAGCATGCACATTTGTTTTTGCACTAAAAGTCCAACAGACTAAAAATTGCACGTAGTATCCTTCTATGTCATTAAGGTAAGAGCATGCAACAGAACATCTTGCATTTGCAGATCTCTGGAGGTCTCGCCAGGAAGTAAATATTCATGATCTTTTGTTTAGATTTTAAAGTACACTCCCACCCTGCACGTTCTGTGTGCTTTTCTTCTATCTGAGAAGGTGATGAAGGACTGAAAAGCAGTATGACTTCAATATGATGCAAGAGATCCTAGTGGCTCCTGGGTGGAGCATACTGTATGTGCTGGACATGTCTAGGATACCACCCCATCACACAGCTGTGATCTTCCAGTGCATTCCAACACCATCTGAGAAATTAATCCCAGCTCAAGGCCCGCAGTGTAGTCCAGGAAACAGCAGAGTACATTTCGACTAGGAGAGGAAGAAGAAGAAGAAGAAAATATATTTTCTGTAACACCTCTCAAGATAAAAGTCATGAGGTGCTTCACAAAAACAAAAAATGTAAAAATAAAAAAAAGAATTTAGAAAATGGTTAAAAATATATTTAAAATAAGAAAAAATATATAGACAATTATGATAAAAAAAATGTTAAAGGGACTTTACGGAGTTTTGAACTTTTATGCTCGCAATTGCCCCCTCTGGCCAAAAGCGTAACGACAGCTTCAATAGGAGGCTCATGCACGAGGCGCGCATGCTGTACGTGCACACTCCTTAATGAAAATAACAGCTGAGACGAAGCTCTGTGGAGCTGACGGGGGTCAGCTCCACAGAGCTCTGAGAGCTGACAGTCCCTTGTGTGTGTGTGTGTGTGTGGGGGGGGGGGGGGGGGGGAGGACAGAGGACAGGAGAACGTGCAGCTAATTAATTAAATAATTTGGTTCTGTACCTTTCTCTTCAGCACAGCCGACAAAGATTTAAGATGGGTCAGTCCTCCTGCATGCTCAGATCATTCCCTTCCCTTGCTTGAAAAATTGTTTCAAAATGAAAGTTGAACCCACATCTTTTTTATCTGTGAATTCAATGCCGTTCGGCGAGTCTCAAATAAAAATTTGGGCATCTTACTGTAAAAAAATATACCATTAATGTAAAAAAGAAACTCTAAAACAATCATGTTCACATCCAGAATCGCACCCGGGTCTTCTGCACGAAAGCCCATAATCTTACAAGGCCAGCTAAACCATCAGTAGCATCTTCTGTATCTGTAACATTTGTATCCTTGATCACTAAATATACCATTAATGTAAAAATGAAACTCTAAAAAAAACTTTTCTCACCCAGAATCAAACACAGGTCTCTTGCATGAGAGTCCGACGTCTAACTAGATGAGCTAAACCACCACTGACATATTTGGTATCTTTAATATTTATATCCTTGTTTACAGCGAAAACAATGCTCAAAGAACGGTTCGGAGCGAAAATGGCTATTTTGCTGCTAATTTGCAGGAAATATCTAGAAGAAAGTTCTATAGAAAGCAGCTAAGGGTCCTCAGAAATGTAGCTAGCTTTGTCACTAGGCGTTAGGAACAGCGACAAAGTGGAACTGCCTCTCTCTCTGCTGCTAAAGCTACGGATAGCAAATGCTACGGGCTATGCCTGAGCGTGAACGCGCATGAAGCAGCCTGCTCGACCCGAGCAGCTCAGCTCAACTCTCTTTTTTCTGTGATTTTACAGAAAAACAGGCAATCACAGTGAAAATGCCAGGGCTCATTCTACAGGACCAGGGCATTGCAGGAGAATGCATGAAGAAGAAATGTATTATTTCTATACATGTTTTGGCTGTCAAACTTCCATAATGCCCCTTTAAGAAAGAGAAAGTGAATAGGAAAGAGGGGAATCAGTGGATCCTGAGGAAGGTGGAATAGGTGGGGAGAGCAGAATAAAGAGAGAGTGGTGAGTCTTCAGCTGCTTTTTAAAGGAGACCACTGAGTCCACTGATCTCAGGCTAGGGGGAGATAGTTCCAGAGTCTGGGGGTCACAGCCAGTGGCGGCTTCAGAATTTTTTTTCTGCAGGTGCTATGAAAGAGCTAGTCTTTTTATTGAGGGTGCTATGAAAGAAGTGGTCATGCGTACCTATTGTTCTCTAAAACACCTTCAACACTAGCAGATTCATATGCGTGCACAAAACATCAACAACACCTGAAACAATCATTAATATACATCATAAACATGTGAACAATCGCTGACTTTTCCATGAAATCATAAACGCATACAGCCACACAGAAAACCATCTATAGTGTTGCAAGGTTAGCTAACGTTAGTGTTAGCATTTCCAGCGGCAAAACCCTCGACTGCTGCAGCGGTTGAGGGTTGACTCTCTTCATCCAGATCCGTAGGTTTTTGTGGGTCTGAGATCACTTCCAAAGACTCATTAGTTTCTGACAGAACTCGTGGACATTTTGGCAACAAAACTGATCCATTTTACGACTAACTACCTTTCACTCGTTCGCAGGTGGAAAATGAGGTCAAAGGTTAACATCAATTTCCTGTTTTGATTAAAGCTTTTACTATCTATATGATAATTTACTGATTATTTTTGTTTATATGTTAAACATTATCACATCCACATGTTAAATTAAAAGTAAATTGTAAAAAAATAAAATCCAATATTTACTTGGGGGTGCTATGGGGTGCAATGACTAATCCAGGGGTAGCTATAGCGCCCCCCTGGCACCACCACTGGCCACAGTAGCAAATGATCTGTCACCTTTGGTCTTTAGCCTGGTGCTGCACAACCAGTAGGCTTTGATCACTGGACCTCAGGGACCTGCTGGGGGTGTAGGGACTGAGAAGATCACCAATGTAAGATGGTGCTTGTCCATGTAAGGCCCTGTAGACCAGAACCAGGATCTTGAAATTAATCCTGAAGTTGACTGGCAGCCAGTGAAGCTGGAGGAGAAGCGGGGTGATGTGGGTGTATTTGGAGGACTTGGTCAGAAGCCGAGTACAGGCGTTCTGAACCACCTGTAGACGGTTCAGGGAGGTTCTGCTCAGACACGTGAAAAGAGAGTTGCAGTAGTCTAAGCGTGAGGAGATGAAGGTGTGGAGAACAGTCTCAAGTTCAGAGCGGGACAGAATGGGACTCAGCTTAGCAATGTTCTTGAGATGGAAGAACGAAGAGCGAACAAGAGAACTGACATGAGAATCCAGGGTGAGGGCTGGGTCAAAGGTCACACCAAGATTCCTGACAGAAGGTTTGGTGTGAGAAGCAAGCTGACCAAGAGAGTCTCTGACTTTGGGAACCAGCTTGTCTTGGGCACAGATGAGGATTTCAGTCTTATCTTCATTCAGCTGTAGAAAGTTCCCAGCCATCCAGGCTTTGATAGAGTCTAAGCAGGTGTGTAGCAGCTGCAGCTTAGACATCTCATGGGGCTTAAAGGAGATGTACAGTTGGATGTCATCTGCAAAAAGATGGTAGGAGATTCCTTTGAAGGAGCTCAGGATGTGCTGAAGAGGAAGCAGATAGAGGAGGAAGAGAAGAGGCCCCAGCACAGAACCTTGTGGTACACCATGGGTAAGAGAGGTGGCGGAGGACCTAAACTTGGAGACGGCCACAGAAAAGGAGCGCTCAGAGAGATAAGAGGAGAACCACTCCAGAGCAGTTCCTGATCGGCCTACCCAGTCTCTCAGCCTCTCCAGTATCAGGTGATGGTCAACAGTGTCAAAGGCTGCAGTCAAGTCCAGCAGGACCAGAACAGAACAGTCCCCTGCATCACTGTGATTCAGAAGGTCATTAGAGACCCTAAGAAGAGCTGTTTCAGTAGAATGAGCTCTACGAAAACCTGACTGGAAGCTATCATAGATGTTATGTTCATCAAGAGCAGCTGTGAGATGTTTAGCCACAACCTTTTCCAAGGTCTTGGAGATGAACAGAAGTTTGGAGATGGGTCTGAAGCTGCTATGGAGAGAGGGACCAAGACTCGGTTTTTTAAGAAGCGGGTGGATTACAGCGTTCTTAAAGTAAGCAGGGACCTGATCAGAAACCAGAGAAGCATTAATTATAGAGAGCACGCTGGGACCGATGGACTGAAAAGCACTTTTAAACAAAGATGAGGGTAAGATGTCGAGGGGGCATGCAGAGGTCTTCATTGAGTTAACTAGTTTGGTTAACTCAGGCAAAGAAACAGGAGCAGAAGCTAACTGTTAGCATTAGCTACTCCACCACACAGCAGTACTCCTTCAGGCTTGTGTTATTTGTGGAGATAAAACATCAAGGTCGCAGAGCAAGCAGTCATTAGTAAAGTTGTGTTGCTGTTAGCCAATCAGAGGCGAGATGTCCAAATATCAGGAAATGAGACTCCAAATCCTGTCGTGTTCTCCCACTTTCTCCTCTAGCGTACGTCTCTGTACTCAAACAGGCACACTGTAGTTTTTTTTTCCCAAAGTACGACTTTTAAGATGTTCATTCCTACTAGAGATCATAGCAGATGTATTAAAATAGGACTAAAGTTGACCTTTAGAAGGTTGGAGGATTAAAAAACCAGGAAATTTTTGATCAAGGATGCCTTTTTGAAATTGTACACAACTAAAACATCCTAGACATGACAAACGTTTTCATCACAAGTGGGAGTGGCAGGACCTGAAAGTCTGACATCACTGTTGCCCTCAGAGAGAGTTAAGCCTGATTTATACTGCTCCGTCTGCACCATCCTGCAAGTCTTTGGGTCGAGGAAACCATAACAGAGTCTTAACCCAGTGTGGGGACCACGCGTGTTCATTGTGTTAACCGATGTTATCATCCTAACTGAGTCTCATTGGATAGGTCATCACAGAGGGAGATGGTAGACTCCACGTGGAATCCACAAAGGGACACTGCATCTTCACCATTGAGGGAGCTGAGAGGCAGGACGAAGGGGCTTACTCTGTTGTGGTGCGAAACCCAGCTGGAGAAGACACGGCTGACATCAGTGTAAAAGTTGTTGGTAAGACAGATCTACTTCACTTGTATTTTTTGTAGACTATCCACATTTTTTTTAATTATAAGACTGTTTTCCCTCCAGATGTTCCAGATCCTCCTCAGGCTCCAAAGATCCTCAGCGTGGGAGAAGATTCCTGCATTGTTCAGTGGGAAGCCCCTGAGTTTGATGGCGGCGAGCCAATTATTGGTAAAGCACGGTAGAAGACATTTGTATTGAACATTTGGATGGTGGGAGCATAATGTGCAGCTGTTTAAACTCTCAGGTTATGTGCTGGAGAGGAAGAAGCTGAAGAGCTACAGGTGGATGAGACTGAACTTTGACCCCTACCCTGAAACTACGTATGAGGCCAAGCGCATGATTGAAGGCATGCCGTATGAGATGAGAGTCTACGCCGTCAACGGGATTGGCATGTCTCGCCACAGTCCCGCCTCGCAGCCATTCATACCAGTCGGTAAGTTCTTACCCACCAGAGTTTACTGGCTGGTCGTCACCTTGTTGCAGTCGTAGAGGGTGTTGCCAGGATGGAGTTATGTCTGTTTGCTGTGTGTTTGTTCTAGCTTAAAGGTGCAACTTGTAAGACAGATATCCTGTGGTTACTGCAGTCCTTTTTTTAGGCTAAAATATCCCTCTCTCACTCTCCTACTGCGAGTTTCATGGCTGTTACGGCTCAGCACCAGGAGACTCTAGATGACATGCAAAGACGAGTCAAGTAGATAAATACATTGTTATATCTGGTGTTAGCACTCTTTGGCGTTTTACGTTAGGGAGCTCCTACGATATTTATTACGGTAGTTTGTCTCCGGCTTTACAAGAAGGGTTATTTGCTCTCTTGCTGTTGTAGTTCTGAACGACTCATTGAAGGAAGTAAAATGCCACGATTGAATCTTTACTCACTTCACACATTTCCCTGTGATGCTGAGTTTTTGGCGATTAAAAAAGTCGCTTGGGATATTTTAAAATCCAACTATTTGCTCCTTCCAGGCTGCTGCACCTCTACTTTCCTTTAGCCTTAGGTAGTTCTGACAGCCTGGTCACTTTTAAAAAAACAGCAGAAGAATTTACTTAAAGATGCTTTTACCAAAATATTTTGTTTTCTTATTTTTATACTCAAATTTGTAATCATCCTTCATTTGTTTTATATTTCATTTATAGTAATTTTTCTGATTTTAGTTTATTTTTTTGAGATCATTATGATTTGATGACTTTATGATTTGTTTGGTTTTCTTTTGATCTATGTGAAGCACTTCGTGATTTTCTGTCTGTGATGAGTGCTATATAAATACAATTTACTTACTTAATTTTAATTCATCGTTAGCATTGTTAGCTCGACGTTAGCCTTTAGCCTGCTTTAGCCGATATTAGAGTAAAACAAAAAGACGTCGTGGCTTTTTGGAGGTACAAGAGATAACTTCTGGTTTGCTGACTTTTGTTTCTTTAAACAACTCCGCAGCATTTAGCCTGCTGGTGTCGCTACAATTCTTGGCAACCTCACAAACTTTGAGTGTAAGCTGTAACTAGGTTCTACTTTTGCTTTTTTTTGTTTTGTTTGTTTGTTTTGTTTTTGAAAGGAGAAAGACAACCCCCAGTCGGCTGAGAATTAAAGAGCAAGTCACCCCCTACCAGAGTCTAACTTCACTCCCACTTCATGTTTGAAAAATGCAACAAATGCTGTTGCCTGGCAGACCGAGAGGGCAGAGCTGCTAACAAATACACACACACAGCATTGTGACATCATAATGTACCAGTTTACATCATAGCATACCTCTTAACCAATAGCGATGGCAGATTTAAATTCAAATACAGTGCAGAGTTTATACCTGACAACGGCACAACACTGCCAGTTTTAGGCAGAATATTTAAATGTTAACTAAGATGCACTGAAGTGCCAAATTATTGACGACACGTGTCTGCAGCACGATTAGACACTCGTTTATTTAGTTTATCAGCAAAAAAAAGTTTATTTGGGGGTGACTTGCTCTTTAAATATTTTTCTGTGTAATCTGCCTTCCAACATTATTGTGACATTTAACTATTTTGTAATTATTTATAAGCAGAATTTTTACAATTTGCACCTTTAAGAATAAGTAAACATGCGATAGTAACATCAGCTAACACTTAGTAATGCAAGGATCATTTCCCACGTGATAATAAAACAGAAAGTTTGAACCTTTTGCTAATGAATCCAAAACATCTGCAAAGGGTTTGTGAGTCTTTAGATCAGGGGTCACCAACCATTGCGAAGCTGAAAGCAACTTCATGGGTACTGAGCCAAACGAGGACCTAACAGGTTAATACAATACTGATCTCTGAACTAGAATAGATCCGAGTAAAACTAAACTTCTTTCTTTTATTTTTTTGTAGACTCGTGCTTGTCACGATACGAGCCAGGAGGAGGTTAGGACCCAAAATGCAGAACCCAGGATGACAGGAGGCAGGAGTGGAGATAAAGTAAAATCCTTTTATTTAGGATGAACAAAACAAAAATAAATCCAAAGGGCTGGAAGCCAAAACCCAAAAATGTCCAAAAACTGAACTGGAGATCCAAGAAAAACACTAGAGACTCAAGAAGCACAGGAAACACTAGAGATCCAAAGCGAGGCGAGACAAGACTGACAGAAAAAACAATGGACCGACTAACATACAGAGACACAGACAGGGTTATATACACTGGGGAGGATGAGAGGGAGATGAACTGCAGGTTTGTG
Organism: Nothobranchius furzeri; assembly: GCF_043380555.1. Classification (NCBI taxonomy): domain Eukaryota; kingdom Metazoa; phylum Chordata; class Actinopteri; order Cyprinodontiformes; family Nothobranchiidae; genus Nothobranchius; species Nothobranchius furzeri. The sequence goes on from NC_091749.1 coordinate 64,044,326, forward strand.
GGGAGAGAGAGAACAGGTGAACTCAATTATTGATCAGGGAGAGGGCAGTGAGTTGAGGAGGAAGAAAAATAACATGATCTAAGACAGAACCTAAAAACAAGAAGAGCAAAATAACTAACAATCTGGGGAAGGAAAGACGCTAAAAGCAAAATAACTAATTAATAAGCTGGGGAAAGAAACACACCAAAAGAGACTAGATGAACAGCTGAAACTAAAGGAAAACACTACAGAAAGAGACACTACAGGGGCGTGACTAAGGAGGACCATGGGGAGCACAGGACCTGGATGGAGATACCTGGGGGGGGGGGGGGGGGGGGACCTACAGGGGCTGCAGCTCTGGGAACACATGAGGAAGACACAGACAAGGACACATGAGGGCGCTAGGAGACACAAAAGGAGAATCTAGAGATGGATGGAGAACACAGAGGAGACACATGAGGGAAGGGGCAGACGCAGATCATGACAGTGCTATTAAGAGAGAAGGTCAGTGGGCACCTTATATAGTTCTTGGTGACCCCTGCTTTAGATGGTCTCTCAGTCTGAGCTGGATTTCTGACATAAATGGACTTTTGCACCATATTCAAAATACAAGGCTCATTCTTCCCTCATTAACATAAACCACACCCTTTTTTTTTGCAGAAGTTGTGACGTTTCTTTTTCTAGAATCAGTTTAAATTTTCACACAGGACATACTGTAGCTTTTGCCACTACAGATATGTACGAAAGCTTAGAGCTACCACCCACACAGTTAAATTAGAACAGTATCACATTTTAATGTAATAATTTTATTGTACTTCCAAAAACATTTTCCCTTTTGCAGATATAAGTTCATATTCTTACTATATAATTAAATTAGTATATTGTCAGGCCAATGAAATTATCACGTGATATCACTTTTTTTTTTATATATTTATTTTTGCGTGAGTGGCATTTCTACGCTTCCGTAGGGCCGAGTGAATCGTGTAGTTTGAATCTAAACCCTCCATACCAGTATTTTAGACAAACTCCTTATATTGAACCGAAACTTCTTCACAGTAAAATCCATGAAGGTTTAACTTCTGACTATGAGAACTGGATTTGTTACAAAACCTAAACCTAAATCTGACCTTTCCTGTTTTAGCTTCATAGAATTAATGTTCTTATCTGGTCATTTAGAGCTAGACAGTGGAAATAAAAAATTACACATTTAAAACACATTTAATTGCAACGGGGCATTAAATAATTCTAGATATTGCATTTTTGTATTATTGATATACTAAATTATATTGTTTTTGTAATTTTTATATTTCACATTTTTTATTAGTGGAGGCTTAAGATATGCCTTACTGGCTTTTTCCTCCTCCTTCACTTTATTTTTAATCCTATTTACTCTGTAGAATTGTATTTTTTTAATGTGCAAAACAAAAGAGCATCTCTGGCATGAAAGATGGTGGATGGCTGTCTTCCAAAGAAAGTCTTTAGTTGTTGGTTTATCTTGTTGCTTTTTTCATTTGTTTGTTCATTTGTTGTGTTTTCAAAGTTATATTTGACCTCTCAAAAAAAAGCTGTTGTTGCAGCATTCCCTCCTGTTCTTGGAAGTGCCCTGAGCTACTTTTGAGCAAATCCCCACAGCAGTAAAATTCTTCACACTTGAGCTTTGACATGCACTCCTGTCATTTGTTTGCACTTCGTTCTTAGCCCGTCTTTGCAGAAGCAGCATGGTGAGGCTACAAAGGGCAGTAAAGCACCTTCACAATATACAAGGGGCTAAAATAATACCTAAATGAAACAATGAGATCACCGTAGGGCTTTTCAATTCTATTCAGTTTATTTAAATGGTACCAGATAACAACAAGGGTCGTCTCAAGGCACGTCACAAAGTAAACATCCCAATTGAACCTATTTATCAGTGAACTGAGTTCAGTTCACTGTGCCAGTTAGTTAGAAAATCTTGTTTTATAATCATAACTGCAACATACAGAAAAAGAAGAGTACATGATTAACTAGTACACACATCTTAGCGTTCCTCTAAGGGAGAATGAGAGTCAGCTCCTGTTGGAGACATAAATTGTAGTATAGCATAGAAAATGTTTAAAATTTAAAAATGATAGGAGGTATGTGATGTTATTAACCTCAAATGTTTTAGTTATTATTTTTTATGAGAGGGAGACAGTATATATTAGTATTGGATATTAGGAATCAGACAATATTGGATATAGTAAAAAAAAAGCCAATATCAAGCATCCATACAATTTATTAATCGTAGATTAATTTTGTAGTAGTATTTGAGGTGAGTTTAACCAGAATACTTTTTTTTGTCTAAAGCATCAAATAGCCCTCTGAATCCATTCTATTCTGTCTTAGTAATACTTTAGCGACCTTCCATTTTGCCAGAAACAAGGCTGTTTTAGTCTGGACTGTTGGAAAATCTGTTCATAACTTTTATGGACAGGATTTCTAGGCAGGATTTATTTTATTTATTATTTTATTCGGGACATTAATGAGCAATCAATTACTTACGCGGCTCTGCAATATCGCGTGGACATCGGTGGCAGTCCCACTGGACTGGCAGACCGGGGTGGTGGTTCCCTTATTTAAAAAGGGGGACCGCAGGGTGTGTTCCAACTACAGGGGGATCACACTCCTGAGCCTTCCTGGTAAGGTCTAATCAGAGGTTCTGGAGAGGAGGGTCTGTCGGATTGTTGAACCTCAGATTCAGGAGGAGCAATGTGGTTTTAGTCCTGGCCTTGGAGCACTGGACCAGTTCTATACCCTTAGGGGGATCCTGGACGGTGCATGGGAATTTGCCCAACCAGTCTACATGTGTTTTGTGGATTTGGAGAAGGCGTTTGACCGCGTCCCTCGGGGGCCCTGTGGGGGGTACTCCGGGAGTATGGGGTACTGTTAGGTCCCTGTGTGACCGGTATCAGAGCTTGGTCCGCAATGGCGACAGTAAGTCGGGCTTGTTCCCAGTGAGAGTTGGACTCCGCCAAGGCTGCCCTTTGTCACCGATTCTGTTCATAACCTTTATGGACAGGATTTCTAGGTGCATCCAAGGTGTGGAGGGCATCCGTTTTGGTGGCCTGAGGATCAGCTCTCTGCTTTTGCAGATGATGTGGTTCTGTTGGCTTCCTCAGAACGTGATCTTCAGCTTTCGCTGGAGTGGTTCGCAGCAGAGTGTGAAGCAGCTGGGATGAGAATTAGCTCCTCTAAATCTGAGACCATGGTCTTGATTCGGAAAAGAGTAGAATGCCTTCTCCGGGTCAGGGATGAGGTCCTGCCCCAAGTGGAGGACTTTAAGTATCTCAGGGTCTTGTTCACCATTGAGGGAAAGATGGAGCGTGAGATCGATAGGCGGATTGGTGCTGCATCTGCAGTGATGCGGGTGTTGTACCGGTCTGTCGTGGTGAAGAGAGAGCTGAATCAGAAGGCAAAGCTCTTGATTTACCAGTCGATCTAAGTTCCTACCCTCACCTATGGTCATGAGCTTTGGGTAGTGACCAAAAGAACAAGATCACGGATACAAGCGACCGAAATTACTTTTCTCCACAGGGTGGCTGGGTTCTCCCTTAGAGATAGGGTGAGAAGCTCCTCCACGTTGAAAGGAGCCAGTTGAGGTGTCTCGGGCATCTAGTTAGGATGTCACCTGGACGCCTCCCTGGTGAGGTTTTCTGGGCACGTCGAACCGGGAGGAGACCTAAAGGAAGACCCAGGACACTCTGGAGGGACAATGTCTCTCAGCTGGTCAGGGAACACTTTAGGATTCCCCAGGAGGAGCTGGCCCAAGTGGCCAAGGAGAGGGAAGTCTGGGCCTGTATGCTTAAGCTTAAAACAAGGCACAAGCTCAGAGGTGACAGGGCTTTCTCTGCAGCAGGCCCTAGGCTCTGGAATGTTCTGCCTTTGATCATTAGATCGGCCTCTTCACTGTCTGGTTTTAAATCTCTTTTGATAAGCTATTTTTATGTTGTGTATTGTTTTTATGTTTTTCATGTCTGTGAAGCACTTTGGTCGGTTCTATACCTTTGTAAGGTGCTCTACAAATAAAGTTGTCTTGCCTTGTCTGCCCAGACAAGTGGCCAAAAATGGATGGATGGATGTTTGAAGATCCTGTATCACTGGTTTTCTTTTGGCACCTCGGTAGTGAGAGCATTACATGGGAGGTAGCCATTGAACCAGAGTTGTTTAGTCCCCATGGGGGCACTCGGCTCAGCCTGGCTGTGAACTCAGGTCAGCTCAGTCACTGTCAGATTTCAATGTCTGAAGGGCAGACGGGCCACAGAGGCTTAGAGACTGATAACCGCTAATCATCCTCCAGCTTAAAACACAAGCTGAGGCTGACTGCCACTCCTTATCAAAGACGAATATTGCTCGTGCCACTGAATGTGTTTGTAATGATCTCGTCACGAACACCAAACTTCACCGTTTTTGTTTTAGACCTAAAGCAGTCGTCTCTGATGCAGTCATTTAACTAAGTTGCATCATTTGTCTAATGAGATCAAAGCTTCCTGGTAGAGGTAAGCATCATACTGACAGTTAACGTACAAAAGGAAGGTGCCTGAACAAAACAGAGTTCAAACACATAAATATAAATGTGTTGTGACACTATTTAATAGTTTTTTTACAGCTTTCTGCTGTAAAAACAAAAGGCAGCACCATTAGTAATATCACAATCACGTTACTTGAGTTATTTCCACTCATGCTCATCCTCTTGTGTAATTCATTCTGAATGGATCATATTATTGCTATAACTGACTGCAACAGTAATTTTCCTGCCTTCTCCCTCTACCTCAGCTCCTACAAGCGAGCCCGTTGGACTGCACGTCGACGACGTCAGCGACACTTCAGTCACGTTGAAGTGGCGAGCTCCAGAGAGGATCGGCGCCGCGGAGCTCGAGGGTTACGGGGTCGAGTATTGCAAGGAGGGCAGTAAGTGCTGGAGCCAGGCTGCCTGCAGGCTTTTGATAAGGAAGGCTTAATATAGCACGCATCATCAAAACCAGTTAATTACAGCAGAACACCGAGTCTGATCTCTACAAATGAATGCCCAGCTTGCACCCAGAAATGTGCATGGATAATTTGTCAGAATGTGTTATGTTTATTTCATTAAATACAACAGATGCAGATATAGTTTGGGCTTTAGCCAGAAAGCTGTCGTTTTAATTTGCTGTGCTTTCTGGTGGCAGCTGATGAATGGATCCCAGCCATCCAGGGTCTGACAGACAGAACATCGTTGACTATTAAAAATCTCACCACTGGAGACAAACTGCTGTTCCGCGTGCGGGCCTACAACATGGCAGGACCCAGTCCTCCAGCCTCTCTGGCTCAGCCAATCACCATCCGAGAAATTATGCGTGAGTAAAATGACATTTGATCCTTTTTCTCAAGTTTTGTTTGTTTGTTTGTTTTAAAACTCAACTAGAAACAAATATTAAAGGTGTGAGACACTGAAAATCCATTTTTGAAATGTTTTTTTTTCTGATTATAATCGGTCACGGTGAGTTTTTTATGCAGGCTGATCATGAAAACAGTCTCCTACACCTGTCTCCCGGAATAGCTTCTGATAGAAAAGAAACAGTGAAACTCTGGGATTTGAAAAGCCTGACAGATCCACGTCACACTGTCATTTAACATTCATGGACTCACTCATCTTGACTTATGTTGGGGAAGGCTGTTGTTTTAGCATCAGGGAAACCGCAGACAACATCTTGACTAGTAGTTGCTAACCATTAACCTTAGCAACTTCACCACACAGCAGAACTCCTCCAGACTTGTTATTTGTGGAGATGAATGATGATCAACGTTGCAAAGCAAACAGAGTCAGTGGTAAAGTTGCGTTGCTCTAATCCAATCAGAGGTGAGATGTCTAAACATCAAGAAAAAGACTCCAAAACCTGCCGTCTGAAGCTCGGCTGTGATGTGGCCCCCAACTGGAGGCTCCCCCTAATGGTAGCTGGCCAATCAGGCAGCAGTCGGCGTGGTGGACCAGTTCGTCTCTAGGTAAGAGATGAAGAGGGCTGAAAAGATGTCCGGTTCCACGAGGAAAAATCCAAGGCTGCCTAAATGAGAACACTCCAAACCCAGTCCAGACGAAGTGGAGCCCATACTAGTGTGTAAATCCACAAGATGGCTTGCCAGGCTAGGTTCTCTTGCATTTGTCTAAAAACTCCGACAATGACACGGCACAGACCAAAAGCAACCACTGGACCATTCGGGTGTCAGCCTTGCCAAACCGCCGTACTTCCCTGGGTCCCCCATTCATTACACACTCACACATTGAGCAACAGAGCACCACCGGTGTGAGAGGATCTCTGCTCATTTATATAAAACACCATTTGACGTCACCATTTGATGTCACGTTCCACAAATGTGGAATGACCTTCCAAGCACTACCAGAACTGCGGCTTCCTTTTCAATTTTCAAGAAGCTCCTGAAGACCCTGCTCTTCAGAGAGCATCTTCTAAACTAGCACCCTCCCTGCACCCATCCCCTCTCTACTGTCCACTCCTTGCTCCCTCCTCTCCATGATTGATGTCAAGTTGTTGTTGTTATTGTTGTTGTTGGCCTCAAAGGCAACATGCAGATTATCACTCGTAAGTCGCTTTGGACAAAAGCGTCTGCTAAATACATAAACATAAAAGATGTTTGGACCTAGAAAACAAAGACTGGTGTTTAGCGCTATCTTGTTTCCTTTGGCAAGGCGGGTGTCCGGTTCTGCCGGACCAGGAACCAGTGAAGAAAGGCGAGAGGAGCGGCAAGCGTTTTGTGACCATCATTGTGTTCAAAGCTTAGCTTGTTTGCAAATTTGCTATAGGAGACTTAAATCATCCAGATAAGTTTTAGGATTAGTACCTTCACATAAACTTGCCATATCCAGTCCTATACATGTCTACTTCTCTATAGAGCATTGGTAGGCAATCCTGGTCCTGGTCGCTATCCAGCATGTTTTAGGCCCTGTCCACACGTAGCCGGGGATCTGCCAAAACGTAGATATTTTTCTACGTTTTGGCCTGTCATCCACACGAAAACGGAGTTTTTTCCACACGAAAATGGATTTTTTTAAAAACTCCGGCCAAAGTGAAGATCTGCGTTTTCTCCGTTTTGGGTGTCTGCGTGTGGACAGACAAAACCGGAGTTTTAAGGTCCGCAACGTCACTTTCCGCGACAAAAAATGCTGACATCACGTGTGCGACCTGTGTTTATACTAGCCGGCATCATGGAAGCCTTCAGAGCTGCGCTCTGTCACTACCCGATCCATCAATTGTCCAAGCGCTTTTTGCTTGTTTGTTTTTGCAAGCGGAATTACTGCTCCTTGCGGAAGACCACAGACGAAGGACGAGGTTAAGAACGGGGGAAGTACTGCCGCCTACAGGTCTGGCATGTCCTTAACAACGTATTTATCTGGGTACGTGTGGACAGAGTTTGTTTTTTAAACGAGGTGGTGTGGATGCAAGTTTTTGGAAGGGCGGATATTTGTTTTCAAAAAACCCCGGCTACGTGTGGACTAGGCCTTAGTGCTATCCCTCTTCCAACTCACCTGATTTAAATCAGTAGATGATTAACAGGCTTCTAGAGCTTACAAAATTGCTGAACAGGTGAATCAACAATTCAATTAGGTGCGTTGGAGCTAAAATATGCTGGCTAGCGGCATTCCAGGACCAGGATTGCCTACCCCTGCTCGAGAGTATCTTCTTTTTACAATCAGTTTGTTCTTTAACAGAACGCCCTAAAATATGGCTTCCAAGATATCTCCGCCAAACTCTCATCAAGAAAGTCGGAGAGACTGTCAACATTGTGATCCCATTCCAGGTGAGGTACATTTCGTTCATCTGGCAGCATTACTAAGTATTTTTTTTTCATCCAAAATTTCAACATGTTCTTCACCTGACACATCTCAGAGCATCAGGAGGCATTTACACGTGGGGTTGTAGAACACATAGACGTAATTTTGGGGGGCGGGGGGGTGGGGGGGGGCATGATGTCCCCTCCCACTTTTCCCAAAGTCAATTTTTTACCCCTACACTTTTTACTGTCCAAAAACAATATTACGCTATATATAAAAGACACTGATTGAGCACTAGGAAAAAGCACAAAAAAAAAATAAAAAATAAATAAAAACTGTGCTGAAGCCTGTTTCTCATTAGAACATTCTTTAAAGTCCCCCCCCCCCCCCCCCAAACCCCCACCCCCGCCTACCCGATCCCCATCCGGTTGTATCCCCCCACTTCTAAAGTCAAAACTACATCCGTGGTGTTGTGTTACTGCACACATGTTTACTCCAGACCAACAAATTGCCATAACTCCAGCATTTATAGAGGATTTGTACCAGACCCCATAGTAGATTGTCCAAAAGGTTTTGGGAGATTTTTGTACTCGGCACTTAAAGGGACTTTACGGAGTTTTGAATTTTTATGCTCGCAATTGCCCCCTCAGGCCAAAAGCGTAACGGCAGCTTCAATAGGAGGCTCGTGCACGAGGCGCGCATGCTGTATGTGCACACTCCTTAACAAAAAAAAACAGCTGAGACTCTGTGAAGCTGACGCGGGTCAGTCCTCCTGCATGCTCAGATCATTCCCTTCCCTTGTTTGAAAAATTGTTCCAAAATGAAAGTTGAACCCACATCTTTTTTATCTGTGAATTCAATGCCGTTCGGCGAGTCTCAAATAAAAATGTGGGCATCTTACTGTAAAAAAATATACCATTAATGTAAAAATTAAACTCCAAATAAACCGTGTTCTCATCCAGAATTGCACCCGGGTCTTCTGCATGAAAGCCCATAATCTTACAAGGCGAGCTAAACCGTCAGTAGCATCCTCTGTATCTGTAACATTTATATCCTTGATGACAGCTGAAACAACTTCAACGAATGGTTCGGAGGGCTATGCCTGAGCGTGAACGCGCATGAAGCAGCCTGCTCGACCCGAGCAGCTCTCTTTTTCTGTGATTTTACAGAAAAACAGGCAATCACAGTAAAAATGCCAGGGCTCATTCTACAGGACCAGGGCATTGCAGGAGAATGTATGAAGAAGAAATTTATTATTTCTATACATGTTTTGGCTGTCTAACTTCCATAATGCCCCTTTAAATTCAGTAACCAGTTAACAAAATAGTAATTCGGTATAATGAATATTAATCAGTTGAATGTTTAAAAGTTACTTTTGTTTAATCTAAAATTCAACATCTTTTCTGCTGAATTTGGTCTTCTCTTGGTGTGCAGGGTAAGCCCAGACCAAAAGTTATCTGGACTAAAGATGGAACACCTCTGGACTCTTCTTTTGCGAGTTTGAGGAACAGCGAGACAGATACGATCCTCTTCATTCGTAAAACGGAGAGAAAACACTCGGGGCAGTATGATCTGCAGGTGCAGATTGAGAACGTGGAAGATACAGCCAGAGTCCTGATTCAGATTGTTGGTAAGTACTGAACACACATCCTCACAATCACTATGGTAACGCCTCAACACCATTTCCTCTCTGTAGATCTCCCAGGGCCCCCTGAGGCTCTGAAGATTGTGGACATTTGGGGTTTTAATGTGGCTCTTGAGTGGAAACCACCAGTTGACGATGGAAACTGTGAGATCAGTGGCTACACCGTTCAGAAAGCTGACAAAAAAACCATGGTGAGTCTGTGCATGTTAGTTCTGCTGCTTTTAAAACAAGTACACTTTTTTATGCAGCAATGTTTTGTTTTGTCTGAAAGCAAATATGTACAAATACAAATAAACAAGGCAACCTTTAAAAATGTCCTAAATAACAAAAATGGCATTTTTTATTCAGATTAAACAGCAGGAGTCCCTTTTTTAATTTTCTAATCAGGCACATTACAGACAAACCGTTGTTCTTGACAACCATCGACATATAAATATTGGACAATGGGTTTATAGGCTCCAATAACATGTTTTTGAAGAAAAATGGGAGGTGGCCACCACCGCCATATTGACCGTGTCACAGGTTTCGTCAAGCCCAGACAATTCCACAAAAGGGAAGAGAGGTGGAGCTGAGGGTGGGGCTGTAAGGCTGGGATCAACTGACGACACCCGGTCGAACTAGCTACAAGCTAAACTGAAGCTAACCCAAAGCTAACGTGGAGGTGGGAGCAAAGCTAACAGAGTTAGCAACCTAGCTACAACCGGAGTTTGTGCACAACACCAGAGCTTCTGAGTCAGAGATGCGCCGGGCTGACTGCTGGTTAAAACCGGGTGGAACACAGAGGTCTCCCGAGACCTCCACAAGCCGGCAGCCGCACAGCAGACAAGCGCCGCTGCGATCTGAGATGTGCAGAGCTGCCGCTGTGGAGAACCGGGTGGAAAGGTTTCCATCGCAGAGCTCTGCAAGCCGGCAGCCCGCGCCGCAGACAGGAGCCGCGATCAGACAGAGATGCACCGAGCTGCGGGGAGGTGAGAACGGGTGGAAAACATCGGTCTCCCGAGAGCTCCACAAGCTGATAGTCGGAACCCAGCTCCACCAACATGTTATATTTAAACCCATTTTCTAAAGTGCAGCATCATGTTAAATGCACTGGGTTTTACCCTATTACATTTAAATTTCATGGTTAAACAGTACATGTTAAAATCTAAGCTCAGCTCGGCAGTGACCTAAAATACATGAATATAATTTTACTTACCGAAAAAAAATGAAGTGGAGACTCCTTGGGCGCTCTATTAGTGCAATTAATGCCACAGCAAGTCATTTTGTCCAACAATTGCACAAATAATATCCAAAATAAAACGCACAAACGCTACAACTAATGGTCTAAGTTGAGAGACTGAAAATGACCGAACAGTTTTCAGGCGAGGCCGAGGCTCTACTGAGGCCTTTCCCCGGAGCGAGCTCTGTGGTCACGTGGGTCTGATGCTCATTAATTATACAGAATTTTAGGCTTTTAATACACTTAAACAGAAGAGTGAGAAAAAAATTCACCCCCCTCAGAGTTGTCATGAGTGTAAACTAGATCATTTAAAGAAAAACATGTTTTGGTACCAGGCTGTAAACATGTTTATTTCTGCTGTGAAATTGGTATTTTTAACATGGGGGTCAATGAGGATTGTCTCGATTCTGACACCGGCCCCCAGTGGATGAGGGTGGAACTGCAATTTATTTCACTTCCGGGATTTCCTCCATTTTTCACCCGCATTGTGGGGGCTTGTTGACAACTAGTATTTATCTCATTTCCTGTAGACTGTGTTGTTTTCAAAAATCTGTGTGTGTGTGTGTGTGTGTGTGTGTGTGTGTGTGTGTGTGTGTGTGTGTGTGTGTGTGATGGCTGCTTATACTGAGCCAGGATCCTCTGGAGGTTTCTTCCTGTTAATAGGAAGTTTTCCTTTCCACTGTCGCTAAATGCTTGCTTGATGCAACCTCCAGGAGTTGTATTTAAACCAAACTCAATAAAAAACTAATATTTTAAATAAGTCAATATAAAACTTAAAGAAAAAAGAACTAGGAAACATTTTATTTTCATCCAAACATGAGAATCTTTTCAGTTTTTGAAGCACTTCAGTTCATTTGGTTTTGGGGACAAAATAAAATCATTTTCTAGATTAGGACGTTTTTCATTGATTTCAGTTTAAATTCTGGTTTCTACTGAGCCTGTGTGAGGTCAAAAGCTGCCATGATATTTTAGTCTGACCTTTGACATGTATTCAGTAAATTACCAGATGCAGAACATGCAGTCTGCTCCTGATGTCAGAGTAGTGATGCATCATGAAGTTGTTGAGCCCTAAAACTGTCACCGTCCTCCACCTCGAGCTGCCAAGAACAACGCCTGCAGAGGAATGTCCCAATGTCCTCTCTGCAGCCGTGACCTGGTCTGGACCGTCTGTGCAGTAATGCATTGTTCCCCAGCCAGCGTGGCTCACAGTTCAGGTTTCACTGGAGTCATTATTACCTCAAATTAATTTGACTTAGTAGTAGGCATTGAGATGCTGATTATCATGTTACCAATAACAGCCTGCCTGTTACGTGTCAGAGATAAAGGTTCTGAGGGTAAACGTACTTTAGCTCTGCATGGATCCTGTTTCGTTCCTGTTCCAGAGATTTGAACTGGGAGCAGAAACAACTCCTTTAGTTTCTTGTTATGAAGGAGGGGAGATGTTGACACGATTTAATTAAAGCTCACAAACAATGGGTTCTATTTAGTCTTGTTTAGGAGGTCATTGTTGGTTTCAAAGCTAGCCTGAGCGAGAGTTAGCAGCCTTGCTAATGCTAGCCTAAGCTGCTAACGTCCTTGTTGGATGAGAGGAATCCAGCAAAGATTATTGTTGGAGTACCACTCACGTTCCAGGATGTTTGAATGTCAAGACTGAATAAATGCTTAACTTTTGGCTCTTTCACAAGTATCTTTTCTTTATAGCACCATTTGTTGTTTCAAAAACCTAAATAAATTTGTCAAAAGTAAGATGTTCAAGCACTTTGGCCCTTTATGACTCTGTTTCTTCATGAAAAGTACCAAACATAACAGTTTGACACATAAAGTAGCACGTCAACACAAACAAGGACATGGATCAGCTGATCAAATTCTGTTTTGGATTTCCTATGGACACATGACCTAATATGGTCATGGTCAGCAAATCAACAGCAAATGCCTGAAAAAGACCAAAGAAAAAGCTTTCAGAAAGCCTACAGATACTTTCTGCCTCGTTGGAAGCGAAAGTACTAAGAAGTAAAAGGAAGAAACTGTTAAACATTCAAGTATTTTCTTTGATGATTTCCAAGGAGTGGTACACGGTCCACGATCACTACCGACGAACACACTGTGTGGTGTCCGACCTCATCATGGGGAATGAGTACATCTTCCGGGTTTTTTCCATCAACCTGGTGGGCCTCAGTCCAGATCCCATCACCACAAAGGACAGTGTGTTCATACAAAAAACAGGTGGGCTCCATCCTGCACATAAAAATATACAAAAGAGTTTCAGAATAAAAATAACTTCTTTAATCAATGATCCTAATCAGGTATCTCCTACAAGTCCCCCACCTACAAGAAGCACAACTTCTCAGAGGCTCCGAAGTTCACTCAGTCTTTGGTGGATCGGTCCATAATAGCAGGGTACAACGCCACCCTCAGCTGTGCCGTGAGAGGAATCCCAAAGGTACCCCCACCCTCCAGCAAACATAATCAAATCTTTCACATCACTAATACTTAGCCCTGCCCTGTTAGCCCAAAGTGACCTGGTACAAGAACAAAATGGACATCTCCAATGAAGCCAAGTACCGGATGCTGAGTAAGCAGGGCGTTCTGACGCTGGAGATCCGTAAGCCCTGTCCGTTCGACGGGGGGGTGTACACATGCAAAGCTGTGAACGACATGGGGGAGGACATGGTGGAGTGTAAACTGGAAGTTCGTCGTAAGTCTCCCTCCCTGTCCCCTCTCCAACTCCATCACACACTGTAGAAAACACCATCATTTGTTTCTGTCACTTCCATTTTTACATTTGCTTTTTGTTTAAACCCAGTGGGGGAAAACACTCACTTTCCTCCAATACTCTAGTCCATTTTTTTCATATTGTATTACTTTGGTGTCTTTTCTTTTCAGCTCAGATTGCAAAGGAAGAAAAGAAAGATGCCCAGAAATAAGAAGTTCTTTGTGTAAACGAAAAGGAAATGGATTGGACTCCGGTTCTTTTGTGGCGTGGGACTCTTTTCAGCTGCATCGCAGACATTAATAAACGATCCTTTCAGAAACTGTCTGAATGTACTGTCCTTTATTGATAAAAACTAACATTTTTTTTAGGTAAGCTTTTTTGTTGTTGCTCTTTTAAATGACGAAATGCATATTAGTGTTTGCTGTTCTGATTCTCAGGTGTGTGCATTAGTTTGTGTGTTAAAACAAGAATAAACCTGCTGGATTTACTGGTGGACTTTATTTTATGCATAACGCTTGAATCCAGACGAGTGAGCAGAAGTGGCTGAAGGCTTATTTTAATGTGTCTAAGCCTCGGTAATGCCTGATGTGTGAGGCATGTTTGTAATCTGCAGGATGCAGCAGGCTGTGTGTGTATGTGTGTGGGGGTGGGGTGGGGGGATGGTGTAGCAACACTCAGGTATTCCTTTGATGCTGCAACAGTAAATGTCTCCAGTCTTCTCTGCGTGCAGCTATCGGTTGTCTTGACAACACAGGTTTATTACTAAACCTTTAGCCTGTGATAAAGTAACAGGGTAACCCTTCACAGTAAGGGCCCCTTTATTAACACTATTTAGCTTATAATTAAGCATTAATAAACTTTTTCATAAATTATTATCAACTGCTTAACCATATTATATAATGCACTAAGCACCCCCCCCCCCCCCCCCCTTACTTTAAGGACACTTAAGTTAAAGAGACAGTGTGTTTGTACCTTTAATCTCTGGAAATATCCAGCGAAACACTGTTGAACATGAATGCAATGATGTCCAGTTATTGAAAAATACTAGCGGCTTCGACCATATAACCATAAAAATCGGGTCTTAAGTACAAAAGGCATGGGTCTGACGTCTTTGGGGGGACGCCATTTAGGCGCCATGTTTTCTTCTGGCTGGATCGGGGTCCTGCGCCTGTCGATGTTGTCACACTAAATGGCTGGATATGACTTTACCACATTCAAAAACATTTAATAACAAAACTGTTGAACTTTTTCCAAAACATATGTGAAAGAACCGAATTGAAAACGAGATGCAATATATTTTGGCCAAGTGGTATTGCCGTATAGTATGACGTCATCGGCAGAAGCATGGTCCCTGAGCAGATCCAGAAATTACAACCAGCATTGTATTGTCTTGCTGGAATTCACCGAAGGACCATAAAGTCTGAGGCTGCATGCTTTCTGCTCCACAGGTAACATTTACTGTAAAGTTTTTTAAACTAGCAGCAGTCACGGCTACCCTGAGACGTACATACTGCCCCCTAGCGCCAGAAAACTACACCCTGCCATTTTAACAATACCAGCAATGTTAATAAAAGGACCATTTGTTTATTAATGCTTAATAATGCACCAAGTAACATTAATAGAGCGTCCATTAAGCTGTACCAAGATCAGCACAATGTTTACATTCTTTCAATTTTATTCATTCACAAATAAAAAGAATAGATTTTCTACTTGAACAGAAAACGATGACATATTTGACACAAAAACTACACAAGACTGAATTCAAACTGAAATTTTCTTTGAAATATTTTATATAATACATATTCTGCAATTCTGTATTTATAAAAGTTACAACAAAAAAAATTCATAGTTTAGGGCTTGGTTAAAAAAATAAATCACAGTATACAGTACATAGATTCCTCCCAGAATTTGAACAGAACCAAAATGATGTCCGGCCTCATATTTCAACATAAAGCCAAGGACCAACAAACAGAAATGCTCTTCTAAAGCACTGCTGGCAGCCGCTACACTCCAGGAGGTAGCTTCCTAAGTTAGCATCCCACTCTCCAGTCCTTGTTTTCTTTTCAAATAATTTACATAAAAAAGAATACTCAATCAAAGCTGTTTGTACATTTTTCACCGATTTGGACACCAGACATTTAGGTTGTACCAAGACACCTTTCAAATGAAGTCAACCTAAAAAGAGAACCTGTCTGTTAAAACGTTTCCTACGTCATCTGAATTCCTGAAGACGTGCACATACATGCTCCGAGGGCAGAACCGCCTCAAAGTGTGCAGTCATGCTCCAGCGCTCCGAACATCCGTCAGTCTGACCCAGGGTCGGCTCTCAGGATGAAAACACAGCTAGCTTTATTTACGTCGCAGATCTAGAATGCTCCTTCACCAAACCAACGTTAGAAAGAAAAATGTACTAAACGGAAAACATTTAGCAAGAGTTGAAAGGAAACGTAGATACTTAGCTAATTAAGTTTGTCTCAGGCCTTTTTCTCCTATTTTGTTACCATCATGCATATAGAACTGCACACAGAAACATGACGAGTCATAAATAAAGAGAGACACGCTCTCTGTGAAAACTTGCGCTGTGATTTGTGGATGTATCATTCAGACACCACCTCTTTCACCTGAAATCATCTCCAACCGAACAATAAATAACAGTTTCCGTTAAACAGTGATGCCAGCTACTTGTATCACATTCTTAGTCTCAGGAACTCTAAATCACAAACATGTTTACTACAGACCACGTCAGCAGCGATTATCACATGTAGGAGAAACGCTGACGTCGGATTATTTTACCCACTGGGTGAAGTCCACCTTAAACTTACATTCATACAAAGTCTAGAGTGACCATTACATTTGCTACATTTATAGATGTAAAAATAAAAATAAATCAAAGTATAAAATCAAGCTTCTGTGATGAAGCTTTCAAATTTGACAGGTAATGCATTTAAAAGGCTTATGAGTACAGACGACAGACTCAAAGAGACGGGTGAGCAGGCGGCACCGATGGCCGGGTTTTCCTTTTCTGGAGCGGTTTCAACCTCTAGTTCATTCCATTTAAATATGATTACTCAGCTCTACAAGCCCACTTCCCTTTAAGTGATCAGCTATTGTGTTTGTTAACAGTAATTAACACGTAAGTGCTTGATGAATTGCAGGACAGTTGGCACATTTTTGACTTGATATATAAAAATATAGTTAATCTTGGAGAATCTAAATTCACATGACGGAGCGGTCTGGCCTCCTTAGTCCTTGGCTTGAGGTAAGTTGTATGAGTAGTGGACCAGAGGAAGTCCTCTGCTCTGGCAGAAGCAGGCTCTGCCGCAGGCTTGGACCTGATCCGAACTGTCCGACACAAAGGAGTCTCCCTCATCGGCGCACTCCGACTGGGCTGAGGGTGTGCCGCTGTCTGCCCAGAACCCCTCGGTGCGCTGGCAAACGGCCGCTCCCGCCAGGAGGGTGGGACAGCTGTGAGACTTAATCAAATGTCTGCAGACTGTGGAAGATGAGGGGGAAGAGCAGGTCTGGGCTCGCAGCGCCGCCTCGCACTGTTCACACACTGTCTCTCCACACAGCTGCGAGTACACGCCACAGTCATAGGTCAGGTAGGCGGAGGAGCCTTCGTCTGTGAGCTCTGAACCGCCGCCGCCATCATCACGATGACTTTCTGCTCCTGGCTTCATCTGCCGGCTTAAACCTCCACGGCCGCGTAGCCTCAACCAGTCCTCTCTAAAAGCCGGGCTGAAAAACACGTACAGCACCGGGTTGAGGCACGCAGGCAGCGGAAAGAAGATCAACGTGACAGACTTAGCGATCTCTGGGCCGCCGGCCGAAGAGCCAGTTAGGAGAGGCGTGAAGGAGAAAGCCGCCACCGGACAGAAGAAGATGCAGTTGGTGAAGATGAGCCAGGCTACATGACGCAGGGCGCCTGTTTGTCCCGGATCTGCCAGCTCCACCCTGCCGAGGCGGCAGTACAGCTGGGTATAGACTGCAGCTGTGAACAGGTAGACCAGAGCGTTGAGCAGAACCAGAATGACAGTGACACTCAAAGCTGGACTCTCCCCTCCGGCAAACGGCAGGCACAAAGGGGACGAGGACTGATCGCTGAAGGACAGCAAAGGAAGGCAGGCTCCAGCAGCAGCCAGCAGCCCCAGCAGCACCGCTGCCAGGCTGAAGCGTCGGTTTCCTCTCAAACATCTGCGATGGTTGCTGCCGCTCCTCCTGGAAGAAATCACCGCTTTACCCAGAATCATCCGCACGGCGATGCTTCGCTCCACGGCCGCCAGCGACAGCAACAAGACTGACCACTCTGAGGAAAACACAGCGAGCGCTCCTGTGATCCGACAGCCGGGGCCCGTCTCCCACCACACCCCGAACTCTGCGAAGGAGCCCCACGTAGCAGCGTCGAGCACGGTCAGCACGCCCACGTATAAGCCTGTGAGCAGGTTGGCCAGGGCTAGAAGGCCCATCAGGAGCCGGGCTGGGGAGAGAGACGGAGACAGGTAGTGCGAACGACCCGCTGCCCGGTGAACAGGAGAGAAGGTGGCCACCAGAACCAGGCTGTTAAAGACCAGCGACACCAGGCAGATGAACCAAACCGTCAGGCGAATCATCCAGTTACCCAGGAGGTGCTCACAAGGCTTAAAAGCTCCTGGGGAGAGAAACAGCAGCTTTAAAATTAGGCGGAAATTCAAATCTCCTGAGACACAGAAACGTGATCAGACCTGTAAATAGCTGTTTACCTGGTGAAGGAGAACAATGCAAAATCATAGAGATTTGTTCCCCATCGTCTCCACCTAAAGGGATGATGCAATAAGCACAAACGTAAGAAGAGCAATCTTTGCTAACTGTCCCAAATAAATAAATAAATACTGTAATCAACAAAAACAAGGTCATGTTCTACACTTTCTCAAATCTTGTTTGCTTTTTTCAAATATAAATAACAGCTAAATATGAATGTTATGAGCTAAACTAGCCAAGAAAGTAAACAGGTAGCTTTACTTTTTTTTTTTTTTTTTTTTTTACTTAAACTGTTGGGATTTCTCAGAAAACAAACTCACTAAGAGGAAATCTAAACAAATGTAAATTTCTTTTCTCCTTTGGATTGCAATTTCCTGGATGAATGATAATCTACATCAACATCTTCTGGGAAAGAAGACCACTCAGTTCCAAGAAAAGAGAGGTCAGCAGAGCCTTTGCACCTGTGTATTTCTTCATGTGAGTTTCCTCAGATCCAACGAAAGCACAACACTGGTAGGCGTAAGGGACAGAGAGGGACCTGCGAAACAAACAGCATTTATTTAAAGAGCCTGTGAAGAGTCCAGCTGTTGATCACCACGCAGGATTTTTTTCCCACTCCAGAGAAGTAGATAAATGTGTGTTTCTGCACATATTTGGCCTTTCTGACTGTTTTAATAACACGTGGATGTTTCCATAGATAGCAGATTTGTCCGTCTGTAGCATTAGACACAGAACACACAGAGTCTTATTCTGTCTTTCTACACCATGTGTGTTTCCAGAGTTGTGAGTTTACATTTTCTGCATCATTTTGGGAGTTTTTGGTACTTATGAGATCAAAGTGGTCTGCCTCCCCATAACACACCATCACTGTAACCGTTTGAAAAATGAATGCCATTATATCCTGTAAACATGTTGACTGTTACCTGTGGGTTATTAGTATTTTTCATGTGTCCTTTGTGTTGTTGTTACTATGCAGTTGTTAGTAAAACACCCAAAAGTTATTTGTCCGCCTTTTTTAAAGTGTTTCTGTGTAAAAGCTAAATAAGCACTACCTTACCGCTTCCTGGATGGCCCGTATTTGTACCCCATAATACCGATGAGCTAGGCTTGGTGGAGGCAAGATCAGAACATAATGATGCTGCCCTGAACTTGACCCATGGATAAACTACAAGAGCTTCATTTTGCTTCTGCTCATGAGATTTATGCTTGTAAATAACCATGTAGTACAAGATTGAAGGCCATGTTAATGTTTCTGAAATGCTGTAAGAGATTGGATCGAGAGACTGCAGCTGTCAGCTAGAATACACTCCGCTCTTGGCTGTGGTCAGACTAGCTGTTAGCTTGTCAGTCCTGTAGGATCTTAACTTTGTTTTCACAAACTGGAATAGGCAGTTATCTAGGACATTTACAGCATCTGATGGTTGCAGAAAATAGTTTAACACTGGCACGCGACACACAGCTCTGCTGAGCTCTTTAGGTCCGAATCATCTCCAAACGGAACCTCCCCCCACTTGCTTCGTGTGCCGAAGCAATTTAAAAAAAAAGTTAAATATGATTTTAACATGCAGGCTGAATGTAAAAGTTGTCTTCTACCCCTATTTCCTGCATTATCTGCGTCAGCCACACAGATCTTCGTCACGCTGTAAACTCCTTCATGGACTCTGGATCTGCAGCTTTGTGTGGTCTTCATGTGATCCGCACATCTCTTTATTTTAACACTATACTCATCATTGTTTTCTATATATGAGCTATATTTCTGTTAATATGTTAAATGAACATCACAGGAAATGTGCATTTTGAGTTTTACCTCATGTTATAAAAACTGAACAGAGTTGAGGCCATGCAACAAAGAAACAAGATCAAACCAGAGATGCTTTTGTTCATGATCAGCAAAAAACTAACATTTGAATAACCTCCAACAAGCTAAGGCCAACATCAGCTTCTTCCTCACCTGAGTTTTGGCAGGCTTTTTGCACTGAGCACATTTTTCATCCGAGGATTCCCTGAAAGTTTTAGCTGACTGACGGCGCTCAGCCCAGCTGTTGGAATCCCAGTCAGTGAGTTCATACTCAGATCTCTGAAAAAACACCAAAGCTGTTACGTTTCAACAGAAGTGACCTGCAGCAGGAACTTTACTCTCGTTTAGATGACATCTTCTACTCACACGTTGGCGAGTGAAGTTAGGGTGAGGAAAGCATCTTTGTGGATCGTTTGGATTTCATTCCTGCTCACGTCTCTGTTAAACAACACAAAACCAACTCCAGGAATAAGACATTTGAGTTGATCGTATCCGGTTTGTGTTCATGAGCTTCTGTCGCTTACAGCAATCGGAGAGCAAAGAGACCTCGGAAAGTGTCCCTGTCGATCTGTTGAATTTTGTTGTGCTGAATGCTTCTGCAGATTTAAATGGTAGATTTAAGAAAATCACATATTTACCTGCTTTCATAAATGTTTATTCCACTCATTTTTAACCAGCCAAAAATCTCTTTGAAGCTACTAAACACTCACATCTCCTGCAGGAGGCTGCAGCCCTGGAAGGACGGCAGCTCTTTTATCTCATTGTAGGACAGATCACTGAGGGGAAAAAGATAAACAGGACTACTTCAATAGCAGGCAAAACCGTGTATATGGTTAGCATAGGTGCTACATCCAAAGTCTCTGTTGTCCTCTTGTTTTCCTTTTCATCAACTTGATCAATTAGATATAAATATAAATGCAGATCAAGTTTAATGCACGGGAAGATGTCCATTCTAGAGAATACATAAATGTCAATTAGACTAGAACACTCAGAAATATGTAAGTATAAATAATAAAACTAACTCAAACAATAATGTTAAAGGAATACCAGGCAGCTTTGCTTGCTTTTAGCACCCCCTAGTGCCCGTTATTAATTATGTGTGATTAAACCAAAATTGAAACGTATGTCTTTGCTGTGCGTTCGTCTTTTTAACACCTTAATCTAGGGTGAACATATTTCCATTTCCAAAAAAGAGGACAGGAGATCTGTGCCTACTGATGACGTCACACTGAGGCAACACCACACAAACCATGTTGGGATCCATTTTTTTCCAGGTGTGAGAGCTAAAATTAACATAAGATTCTGCCAATAACAGGGCTCTAGAACAATTCATGGGTAAATATTTTGCATATTTATTGCAAAATCTAAATTTTCTTCTGCTTTAGTGCTGCAACAACGTTTTTTTTAATAAGAAATTATTATGCCTTTTGTTTTACTACAGCATCAGTAAAGCTTCCTGTGCACAGATTATTAAGGATGCTTGTTTTCAGCTATGAGATTAGACAATAAGGTCAATGAAAAAACTGTTTGTCATGGACTCCATGGAAACTTTCAGAGAATCTGCAAATAGTGGCTTTCAAATGGTTTTGTTACTGACAGATTTGTGTGAGTTTAGAAAAGAAGCAGATGAGATGGCGTGTCCGACAATTTTGTTTTTCGTCGGACAATATTAGAACATGCCAGTGATGTCTGAGGTGTTTTTACAAACACTGTATAATTAACACTTCTGGGCAGGGTAGGAATTACACAGAGGATGACTAAAGTCATCATTTGCATTTTTTTACTGTGTGGGCATCGGAACGAGCCGTGAGAACAAACATCTCAGCTCTAAAGCCGGTCTTCATCTGCATACGTCACACGTCACGTAATCAGGAAGCAAAAACTCTATGTGTTAGGAGATCGTTTTGGGCTGCTGCTGTAAAAAAAGTGAGGTGCGAACCGGAAAAGCTTCTGCCGATCACAATTCGACAACGGATTATGAAAGAACGGATAAAGCTCGAAACGCGCGGATTCTTCCTGATGTAAGAGGTGAGTCTCTGCTTTGTTTTGGTTGTTTTGGCGTCGACATCATCCTAGCGCGCAACGTTCTGTGAGTCTTAAAAACAGTAAAAACGCTGGCAGCGAAGGGCTTTACCGATCAGGAAACGGCTGGCAGCGAATGAGTTAATAATGCTTTGTTGCACCACTGTGAGAATGTACCATGCGCCGGACGCAGCAGGCGCACCAATGATCAGCACTCTGCTTCCTCTCTGCTCAACAGAATCCCGCTACGCTGAGTCCATAAATATTGTAATATAGACAGAAACTGGATCTTTCTCTGAAATATATCTAGCCCTAATCCTAACTTGATCCCTGCTCCTGGATGAAAAACCGGACATTTTGATCAATGTAGGGAACCCCCCCCCCGGACAGAGTGAAAAGTGGACATGTCCGGGGGAAAGAGGACGTATGGTCACCCTACCTTAATCTAACAGCTGAAATGTCTCCCCAGCCTTCATTAGTGTCTGCAGGAGTGATTCATGACCAAATTAAGCAAATCAGCTGCGTTCATGATCTAAAACATGCAGGAAATGTGCTGGAAGCAGACTGTAGCGCCAGGTATGTCAGCTCCCCCCACCAGCAGGGACTGGACCAGCCACTCTGAAGTTGCAAGTCCGATATCCTGGCCATAGGGGGCAGTGGGGTCTAAATGACATTTTAATAAACCAATAAAGGGTCATTTGAGCACATGCTGGCTCAGGATATTGATTCAAAAATATTAAAGATGCATAGTACCCCTTTAAAAGAGATTTAATCAAATAAATATGGTATTATTAAATGGTCACTTCTTCAATTTTCTTTAAAAATAAAAAGCAGTCCCTTTTTCTTGCAAGTTAAGAAAATATACGTAAATCTGATATATCTGTAAACTCTAAAAGAAAGCTTTTCCAGTAAAAGTCTAAATGATCTGATGTTCATACAAACGTAAGTATTCATCATTTCTTTTTACCTTCAAAAACAATCTGAGGGTATTATGACCTAAAATGTTGCTATTAAATCATAATTTTTCACACACATGGCGCCTACGAATAATATTGTTTCAAACTGTTTCAATTTGAACTTTAGACACGGATGAAGAGATTTGTCTAGATCAACACAGCACATGTTGGATCTGTTTTACTTTATTGAACCAGGCAGAACCCATTGAGACCAAAGTCTCTTCTAGAAGGGTGACCTGAACCTGCTCTGAGCCAATGAGCTAATATTATGTCTACCATCTAAACACGTCTCTTACAGCGTCCGGAGCAACTTGAGATCTTCACACAAGTCTGAAGGTATGGATGATATCTTGGTTCCCGAGAGGGTTCTGCAGATTAAAGAAAATAATCTTAACTTCTCACAAAAGTAGAAGCACAAGCAGAAAAAAACAATAGAATCCAGATCTACTCACAGACTCTCCAGATTATTAGTCCACGTAAGGATGGGGAAGTCCTGCATCATACTGGCTCCACGCAACATCCTAAAACGCACACGCAACAAGAAGAAAACATCACTAGTAAACAACAAAGCACGAGTTGGAAGAATGTTGTGATTTAAAACACATATACTTTGTTTTTATTTATCACTGCTAGCCAAAGAGGTCCAAACGGAACCTGAGCTGGTCCTCATAGTGAGACTTACAGAGAGTGCAGGTCTGAAAGGTTCTGGAAAGCCGAGGCACCCACAAACGATAGGGGGTTGTCATAGAGATGTCTGAGAGGGCAGAAACAGAGAAACTGAGCATGAGTCATTGTGCATCTATGACGCCATCCTCTGGACATTTATTTTGTGAAGCCTCAAACTTTTGTCCTTCAGAATCTAATCGAATATGTCGACTTATTGAGAGCGTGACCTTACATGGTCCGTAGCAGAGGGTTGTTGTGGAAGGCCCCTTCAGGTATGGAAGCAATATTGTTGCTGTGGAACCCGCTGCAGGAGGAATATCCCAAAAGTTAGAAAGATGAAGGCTAGCCGAATAAATAAAATTATATAATTTATCAAGCAAACGTGCTAAGAATAAATATATGATTTATAGCTCAAGTAAATCTGTATACATTAATACATTTGTCCTATTTCACACATATTTGATGTTCGAAGCGGTATACGTACAGCTCCTTTAGTTTGGACAAAGCCTGTATCGCTTTGGGAAACTCCATCAGGTTGTTGAAGTTAAGATCTCTAAGACAGAGGAAACAGGAAGTGAATGAGGTTTTCTTACATTCTGAGACAATAAAATGTGTATCCTTCACCAAAGGTAATTTGCTTGTGTGTTTATGAGTAAAATTGGTCATCAGTCACAAAGCTAATCTGCATCTGACTAGGAGAGAAGGTGAAATGTGGGGGAAACCTCATTACATTTTGGTGCAGGTTTAGACTGCTCTTGATGAAGGCCAATGCCATCTTGGTCAACGGCACATTCAAACATCTATTTAATCTTCTAAACACTGGTAACACGAACGCTTTGGCGGTGATGCCAGCTTCTATCTGGTCCATTGCCAAGTTACAAGAGTGCAGACTTTTTACATTATAAAAACAATTATTTACAAGCATTATGCAAAAGTAGCCAAAAAATGAATCCACTAGGACCTTAAAAATGTACATGTAAGCTTCTTCCTACTCCTTTGACATGAAGGAAGAATGACAATCATATATGATGCTTTAGCATGTGGTTTGATAGTTAAACTTTTGTGTATTTTTATTTTTTTCATAATTTTATTACTATCTTTTTGCTGGAATTTAGTGAACCCATTATTTATTAAATTTTAAATATTAAAATTATATGACCTAGTGGACTATATCTTAAAATGTATATACAATGCAAACAAATAAATACCTTCCTGCAAGTTTAAATAAAAGATTTATAAAAAGACAAAGTAAACATAAAGTAAAAGGACACAAACTTTTTATAATACCTAGGCACAGGTTCATTGTAAAGAAGCATTGTATCGCAACATATGGAGTAAAAATATTGAATCAATTGAGTACAAAAATCAAAGATGCAAAAACAATATTTTCTTTTAAAAAACTGAATCAAAATTTAAATGCTGAAATCATATAGATCTGTTACATAAACAAGTGAGGGAAGAGGGGAGGGGGAGGGAAAGAAAAGGGGGAAAAGGTGTATGCATGCATGCATATGTCTATCTATCTATCTGTATATATATATATATATATATATATATATATATATATATATATATATATATATACATATATATATATATATATATCAGTTTGTATGTATATATATTAGGGATGGGTACCTTTGACATTTGAATCGATTCGGTACTAATTACCGGTACCTAGGAATCGATACCGGTACTTAACGGTACCAGTTTTCGATACTTTTGAGTGTTTATTATTTAAATTCTCTTTTATAATTAAATATATATTTTTCTCAATATATAACCATATTTGATAAATATCATGATAAATAACATACAACTGTTTGTATTTTAACATCATCCTTGTAGTTTTATAAGCTGATAATTAAACTGAAGCAAACATCTTTACTGTGAACTAAATTTACTGTGTATCTTCATTCCTTTTTCATTTGATTTTTCCTACTGGGAAGTTAGAATTTCCCAGGAGAAAGCGAACGCACCATTAGCTGATAACAACGGTGGCAATGGAGGCTAACATATCAAGCTAACGTTATCTTAAACAGTTTATTTAACTGCTGGAGCAGATTAAAACGATGATGCCTCACACTTAGATCATTGTCACTGGTTTCATCTTCACCCGTCGCATTTAGTAAAGTGAAGCCAAACTTTAGAGCGCGTTCATGTTCTTCTAGTCAGAAATTCGGAGTTCCGAGGAGAAAGCGAACGCACCATTAGCGAAACGGAAGCTAACAAATCAAGCTAACGTTATCTTAAACATTTTATTTACCTACCAGAGCAGATTAAGATGAGGATGTCTCACTTAGATCGTTGTCGCTGGTTTCATCATCACCCAGTTACCCATCACATTTAGTGAAGTGGACCCAAGCTTTAGCGTGTGTTCTTTCTACCATGCTGCTCTGTTTACAACTCGCTCGCAGCGAGCGAAGACATAACGCTCTTGCGCATGCACAGCAGTCTTGGCAAGTTCTCGTTATGAAGGACGGGTACCGAAACGAGGCACCGTTTGAAATGACGTGAATCGGTGCTCGGTCGGTACCATGGAATTCGGTCGGTACCTTAAAAAGTACCGAATTCGGTACCCATCCCTAATATATATACATATATATCACACCAACATATAAAATCTCTATAGACTTCCCTGACTGTCACACCTTGTTCGCTATATATATATATATATATATATATATATATATATATATATATATATATATATATATATATATATATATATATATATAAGTTTGTATGTATGTATGTGTATGTAGGTATGTAAGTATTCTTCTCCTTTTGTGTTAATTTTTTTCCTCCTCCTTTCCAGCTTTACTTTATGAATTGAAATTTTGTTAACCAACCAGTCCAACAATCACTATGTTTAACATTCATTGACAATTATACTGTTATTTCATTTGTATTAGCATTATTAGAGTTAGAAGGGGCAGACAACATACGCTTTTCTTCTTTCTGTCTGCTTTTTATTTCGGTTTTACTTTTGTTTATTTTTCTTTTTATGTGAATAAATGAAAATAAAGTTAAAAGAAAATAAAAATACCTTTTTGATATGTTTCATGACTGAAATAAAGAGAAACAAGCAAATTATAAATAAATAAACTGAGTTACTCCTTTTATAATCATCAAACCAAAATATAAAATCTCTATTGACTTCCCGGACTGTCACACCTTGTTTGCTATTGAGTCATAAGCTCTACATGACTCAGCATAAATACGTCTTTTCTCACAGTAGTGTTTTACTAATTCAAATCAGTGATTTCAACCAAAAATTTGCACTTTTTAAGGCATTTTCTGTACTGTTACTATAATTGTTAAGTAATTTGACCAAGTATATAAAAGACATTTTATTAGGGCCTCAGGAAATCTTGTCAAGTTGGGAAAATTAGTTCTGTCTTCTTTGAGGGATCTGAATATTGGAGGAATAAAACGGAGTCTCAGAAAACAAACTGTGAAGGTTTACCATTGGGTGGAGCTGCTAAAGGATTATTCATGGCTGTGTGGCAGTAGGAAGAGAGCAAAGGGAGGGTAGATTTGATAAGCATCGTGTACTTCACTCTATTTATCCTACAGCAATTAAAGGAGGAAGTGGACACAATGATGTCTGGAGGACTGGAGCGGCACTGGGTGGAGGAGCTGTTCGTCCATACGAACAAAAATCCAAAAACTCAAACTGACTCAGCCTGATACACAAACACATGCAGACACGAAAACAAACTGTGGAATGAATGTAGACTTACAGGGTCTCCAGGTTCACCAGTCCAGCAAAACAGTTGTCTCCTATCTCCTTAATTCTGTTGTTATGAAGATGCCTTGAAAAATACAAGAAAGACCTTTGAGATGTTCAAACATTGAATATTGGCTTCAAACCTTTATTTGATCGTTGGTTATATCTTCTTTCACTAAAAGCTTCTGAATGCAGAGCAGGCTTCATGAATGAGGGGTCTGTGTGTTACGTATTTGTGCAGCAGGACTGTGCTGACGAATACATTCAGCTCGTTTTTTTCCTTTTCTGACATGTTTATACTAACCAAGCATCCAGTCCTACTTGATGCGCATGTGAGTGTGTGTGGGCGAGTGTGTATGTGCAAATTAATAACAGCAGAGACAAGTTTGAAACAATTACTCAGACTCTCATCCAAGTTTGCTATGTTGAAGATTTAAGCTTTTCTCTCGTTACATAAAACAATACAGACTTAATTTGACATCACTGCTCAGAGGTCATTAAAATTCAGATTGAAAACCCGTTGCCATCTTTCTCTTCTAAAGTGCCTGCTTGAAAAACCCAACAAGGTTTGAGTAGCAACATGTTTTGTTGACTTATTAACGACAAGCTGTGAAAATAAATATTACATGATGTTTGTGTTGGGAGGCTGGGTTGTTGAGGCTTTGAACATGAATTCTGAGGAGAATCAGAGCAAAGCAGAAACTCTGAATTTGTTTCAATTGATGGATCATGTATGAAAAACCAAAGCTGAATTACAGCTTACTTGTGCTAAAAGTCTACTACATTATTGTTAAATTTAAAGATAGATGTTTACCAACTGGAATGTTTAAAACCATTTGAGAGAATAAACTAGGCCTGGGCAATACAAAAACTTCTATCATGGAATACTTTCATATCAGTCGATACTGACATACATCACAATATAAAACAAACTACTATTTTGCCAGTCTTTAGTGTTCTCTGGGACTTTGAACTGAGATTTGAAGATATCAAAGTATTGTTCAAACGCTGAACATGTCAAATATTATATAACTGTTTGGGATTAATAAAATAAGTTTATTTTAAACTAAAATCTTCAAGCATTAGAGGAGAAGAGAAAGGTGGTTTAAAATATAGTTGGGAATGTTACTTTTAAAAAGCATTTATAATTATTGATTACCTTGCCAAAAAGGTAACTCGGTTACTTACAGAGTTACAAGATTATAAAAGTAACTAATTACCAAGAAACATTACTTTTTTACATCAAAAAATGCAAGAAAAACAGGTTCCCCTCTTAATTAAATGTACTTAATTTACTATAAATGATGACAATATTGAAATATAAATGACTAATGACATATTAAAATGTATGTCCAAATGTTTTTTTAGAAAACTGAATAATTGAAATAAATGCACACTTAACAAGAGGAACTAATCACTAACCTAGACTATTAAAAGGTCACTGTGTGACATTTAATAAGACCCCAATCAGCTAAAATTTATAATTGCAAATAGAAACACCTTCAAAGCTTCCTGAGCCTTTAAATGGTCTCTCAGTCTAGTTAAAGTACTGAAATAAATGTAATTTTGCACAGTTTTCTAATTTTTCCAGCTTCACATATTTGTGTGTTTTTTAGCAGCATTTCTGTTGATGGTAATCTAGTAACGGATAAATAAATAAATAAATAACTAAATGAATGAATGAATAAATAAATAAATAAAAATCCTTTAAAATGACACTAGAAGAGGCACAAATCTGATGGATAACTTAAATTTGCTGACTTGGGTCAGATCCAAACACAGAAGAGCTGAAGCTGGGTGGTAAAGACACGCAGGTACTTCTAATAACACCTGAGCTCCATGACGTCTGAGACTGATACAACCAGTGTTACAGCGGGACTGAAGAGATGATCAGAAACAGATTACAGTTGGGTGATCTAGGAAGGTAGAAGATCGTGACACCTGAGCGGTGAACAGGTGAGCGGACCTTCGGAATTCCCACCTGCAGCAGTGAATCTGCGGGTCTGCAGGCGGAGACTATTCTTCACAGGCTGTGATGCTCTTGGATGAAAACATCCGCCTCTTTAACTCCCAATCAGCTGATGACGGCTTCAACACACCTCGCTGCTGAATTAGTGACGCACGCATTTTCTTATCAGTAACGGAAACAGCATTATGATGAAAGAGGACGGTAATTAATTAGATTACTCGTTACTGAAAAAACAATTTTTTTTAGTTACGCCGTTCATTTAACGCCGTTATGCCCATCACTGGTCTGGTCACATAGATGAAGCTTGGTTGTGGGGTGAAATCTACAGTTGTCTTTCAAACTGTCTCACATTCTATTGGACAACAAACAACGTGACATGCTCACCGCTGCAGATGTTAGTGACGGGGCAGTCCGCCATACACTGTCGAAGGCTAAATCTACATAAACATTAGCTGCTAGCAACTCGTCTGCTACTGTGTGGCTTTATTCCAATCACATGATTGGTCCAATGCAGAGCAACACTTAATATGATTTGCTGGTCACCTGTTCTTCATATCGAAGTTCTATCGATCCATTCTCATATCTCCATAGAGGAAATGTTATTTCATTGTTTAAATCTGTGGCTCCTAACTTTGGGATTAAGACCCTAATCTAGGTCAAGAAAATAGGTTTGAGGTCTTGAAGTGCTCATTAAAAAAATAATAAATCAAAGAAATATGAAAAACAATTCCTATTACCACATTTTCTTATGATTAGCACAAAAGCTAATGCAATACATGTATGCTATTTATATAATAGTGTGTATTTTATGAATAAAATAACTTTATGTGGATGACAAACTATTGGTTTATATTTTGCCTTAAAACTTGCGTAAATCAATAAAGATGAATTGGAGATCATCTTTCTTGAAATCCTCAAATTCTTTCAATCCATATTTTGACAATGTATACAACTATATTAAATCAACTGCTAAGATTCTAGTAGCAATACACATTTCTTTTGTCTCTGTTGAGACATTTAAAACAGATAACATTCCTAACCTGCAGGTCCATCACAGGTTAATGCCATATTTTTCCATTAATGTGTTTCTGTGCTTTATAAATATTATTTTGTGTAGAACTTTGGTCAACACACGTTTTGTAAATGTGCTATGCTCTAAATAAAGCTGGACTGAGCCTAGTTTTAGCTGCTATCCTCCCAACTAGTCTTAGTATAAGTCAAAAGGGAAATCAACTCATTCAACTAAAACAGCTCTTCTTAGTCTCTAGTGACCTTTTGACTCACAGTGATGCAGGGGACTGTTCTGTTCTGGTTCTGCTGGACCTGACTGCAGCCTTTGACACTGTAGACCATCACCTGCTACTGGATAGGCACTGGGATAGAGACTGGGTAGGCCTATCAGGAACTGCTCTGGAGTGGTTTTCCTTTTATCTGTCTGAGCGTTCCTTCACTGTGGCCGTCTCCTAGTTTCAGTCCTCCACCTCCCTCACACCATGGTGTTCCTCAAGGTTCTGTGCTGGGGCTCTACTGTTCCTCCTTTATCTGCTCTCTGCCCAGCATATCCTGAGCTCTTTTAAAGGAAACTCTTACCACCTTTACGAAGTTGACATCCATCTGTACATCTCCTTTAAGCCCCATGAGATGTCTCAAGCTGCAGCTGCTTAGACTTTACTAAAATCCAGATAGCTGGGAACTTTCTACAGCTGAATGATGACAAGATCAAGATCCTCATCTGTGCCCAAGACAAGCTGGTTCCCTTTTGATCAGCTTGCTTCTCACACCAAACCCTCTGTCAGGAATCTTGGGTGTGACCTTTGACCCAGCTCTCCCCCTGAATTCTCATGTCAGTTCTCTTGTTGGCTCTTCCTTCTTCCATCTCAGGAACATTGCTAAGCTGAGACCCATTCTGTCCCGCTCTGAACTTGAGTCAGTTATCCACACCTTCATCTCCTCACGCTCAGACTACGGCAACTCTCTTTTCACTTGTCTGAGCAATACCTCCCTGAACCATTAACAGGTGGTGCGAATGCTTGGCTTTTGACCAAATCGCCAAAGCATGTTGTTATCCTGAGAGGCGCTATGTAAAAAAACTTTTTCTTATTTTTCTTCTTAAATAAAAAGCTCAATTTTATGGAACTCATTTTCCCCACATACATCCAGCATTAGCCAAGAATCTACACCATCATTTGCCAAAACAAAATAAGCTTGCTTTGCATTACAGTCTAGCAGTTCTCCAACTTCTGCAGCACTGGCCAATCTAGTGACTGGCCAATCACACCGCATTTATTAAGAAAAATCTATGTATTTTGGTCTTTCTCACTGCTTCTTCCAGGATGCATGGCAGACTGCCATACAACCACAGCAGTCCAATCACAGCGCTCTGTTTTAGGGCGGAATTTTACTGAACAAACATAAATGGCAACTATGTTTGAAACAGCTTTGGCATTAGGGTTAGAGTGACTATTTCGAGCAGATAGCAATATAAAAATCATGTATTTGCATAATCTTGGTGTATGGTGGACTGCCTCATTGACTGACATCCGTAGAGGCGAGGACGTCACTTTTTTTTATTGTCCAATAGCATGCCTAGAAAGACAGCCGACAACTGAGAGCCATCAATGGACCATGGCAAGACTATATATTCTCATACATAGGCTGGCTTGCCAGGCAAATCCAGCCTAGCTCAAGCTGGCTTTTGAGTGACCTTCATCACCACCCTCTCCTTGTTCTGTTCCTTCTACCTATTTCGCGTTTAACGAGATCCACCGATTTCCCTTTTTCCTATTAATGTTCTCTTTCCCTTTTTTACATTTTTTAATCACAATTTATTTATTTCGTTTTGGTCATTTTAAACATATTTGTTAATAATTAACAATTTTTTAAAATATTTTAAATGTTATGTTTTTGTGAAGAGCCTCGTGATTTTTATCTTGAGAGGCTCTACATAAACGATAATTTTCTTTCTTGCTTGCTTTCTATAAAACATTTCTAAAAAATACTTTTTGCAACAGCATTGCAAATTATCTAAAATTTAATAAAGACAATCTTTGAATGCTTAATTTTACTCAACTCTCCATCCTTCCCAAAAATCACTTTGTCACTCTGATAAATAAGTTAAAATAGTATGTATTTTAATTTTAAAATAACTAAAATGTGTTTTATCATTATTAAGCTTTAAATCAAACCCTCAACATTGTGAAGGAATTTTTATGAATTATCAGGAATCATGTTGTGATTCATGATGAAGGTTCTGAAAATATATATTTGAATTTTGTTGCATGGTAATCAGCAAATCAAATTCTATTTAATTCAAGTTTACACATACTAATGACAGCCATCTTTTTTGACAGCTTGACGTGAGAAGATCAGCGTTTACAGCACCACTTGGTTTTGTGTCGACAATGCTCTGTATCAGCCTTCAACTTTAACACAGGTTGAACTATTCAGAAATATGACTGAAACATTCAACGCTACTAAACCACAATTAGAATGAAGCTTAAGATGACTTACAGCACAACCAGACTTGTGAGGTTTGCAAAGGCGTTGTCTGGTATGAACAGGATGCGGTTGAGTGCCAGTGTCAGAGCCTGAAGGTTTTCCTGGTGTCTCAAAGAACCAACAGGGACTTCAGTCAGGTGGTTATCATCCAGCCAAAGGTGGCGCAGTTGCTGAAGCCCTTCAAAACTGTCTTCTGGAACTGCTGAAATGTGGTTTGCATCCAAGCGACTACAAAAGAGAGAGAGAGAAAAAAGGAATGGATTTAACATATGCATACGAATCTGATATGAAATGGCTTGAGAACCACAAGTTGTGTGCCATTGAACCCAGTCTGACGTTGTTGAACATTACTATACATTTTTTACCTTTTGTAAGTGACAGCTTCGTAGACTAGGATGGGTAAGGAGACTCACTCACTCACTCACTCACTCACTCAGCCTTTATTTATAAAGCACCTTACAGGCATGAGCATGCCACCAAGGTGCTGTACAACAAAAGAATAAAACAATAAAACATATAGAACCACAGACATAATTAAAACCACAAATAAGAATTACAAAATAAAAAACATTAACAATTGCTAACCCACAGAATTAAAAGCCAGATCATAAAAGTAGGTTTTCAGCCTCATTTTAAAAACTGCTACTGATGGAGAGCCCCTAATAGTTAGGGGCAGTGCGTTCCACAGTTTCGGACCCGCAACAGAGAACGCCCTGTCCCCTCTCAACTTCAACCTAGTCTTAGGAGCCACAAGCAGCAGCTGGTTCTCAGAGCGGAGTGACCGAGCTGGAACATATGGCTGCAGCAACTCCGTCAAATAGGTTGGAGCCACACCACTCAGCACCTTAAACACCATTAAAAGAAGTTTAAAACAAATTCTAAAATCAACAGGCAACCAGTGGAGAGCAGCCAAAATTGGTGTCACGTGTTCATGCTTCCTTTTGTTGTCCAAGAATCTTGCTGCAGCCGGTTTACCGTACCCTTACTTACACCAAATAAAATGGAATTACAATTGTTGAGTCGTGAGGTAATAAAAGCATGAACAACAGTCTCAAGGTCACGTCTGGATAAAAACGGCTTTACTTTAGCCAAACGTCTTAAATGATAAAATGAAAAGGATACTACAGTACCCACATAAGCATTCATGCAGAATGCACTGTCCATCTTCACGCCAAGGTTGACTGCTAAAACACCCAAATAGGAGTTCAGTTCACCGCAGTCTACGTTTGAAAAATCATTGTGTCCGCTCAGACCAAACAACAGTGCCTCTGTTTTTTCCTATTGAGACACAGGCATATTTCTGCCAACCATATCTTCATTTCTGCCAGACAATCCAAAAAAAAATTTTTTATCGTGTGATCACCGGCACCATCTAGAGGCAAGTACAATTGGCGGTCGTCGGCATAGAGATGGAATCCAATTCCAAACTTTTGTAAAATGTCACCCAATGGGAGAATATAAATTGAAAAACAGCAAGGGTCCCAGTATTGAACCCTGCGGTATCCCCCATGGCAGATGTGAGAAGCCCGGTAAGAAGCCACCCATCCTCACACAAACCATCTTGTCACGTAAATATGATCTAAACCAGTTTAGGGCTTGCCCAGAAATTCCCACATAATGTTCAAGGCGATGGAGCAACACTTCGTGGTCTACGCTATCGAAAGCTGCTGTAAGATCCAATAGGACCAGCAGCACTGGATTGCCACCGTCTGTTGCTAAAAGAATGCCATTAAAGACCTTGATAAGGGCAGTCTCGGTACTATGCAACATTTTAAAACCTGATTGGAGGGTCTCTAAAATATCAAAATCCTTAAAGAAGTCCATGAGTTGAGTATAGACACATTTTTCAAGCATCTTACCCGAAAAAGGGAGCTTGGAGATTGGCCTATAATTCACTGGTAAGGAAGCATCCAACCCAGGTTTTTTTTTAAAAAGTGGGTGAATAACTTTTCTTTAAAAATCTGTCGGTACAAAACCAGAAGCCAAACTGTTATTGATGATGAGCAAAATCAGTGGTGCAACTGTTTGAAAAACTTCCCTAAGTAAACGCGGGGGCAATGTGGTGCTGGTTATTAAGCAACCTGTACCCACCCAGCCGAAAAGAAGCTCATCTTTCAGGGCCTCATTTTGTTGATGATTAAGTGGCTGAACTACTGATTTAAAAGATTTATCTTGGTGTACCAACTGGAATGTTTCAAAAAGAACAAGCATCTAAGCCTAAATGATCTCTTTAAGCATAATCTGTACCTGCTTGTGAAAGCCTCATTATATTCTGTGATGTTTCACCAGATGAGTGTTCAGATCTGTTCTGTTACTGTTGGCTTAGAACAGGCCTTTTCAATTAATTTCAAAATCGTGGATCAGATTTGGGCCAGATACCCAAATCTTTATTATGTGTTTTACTGACAACATTTAAATATTATATTTTAATATTCTGACTGATATTACCTACACAATTACTACAAATAAAACAAAAAATAACAGCAATGCAGAGAAAAACTACCTCACTTGAAGTAGAACCTCTGCCTCAACCAAGAATTGGAAAGCCACCCTTTTCTGGTCAAGGACCATGACAAAGAATTCATAGATGCTGATCTTCGTCCCAGCAGCTTCATACTCAAGGTGACAGCTTGATGGAGCCAAGAGTACTGAATCATCTGAAAATTGCAGAGATGAGATCCTCCTGCTATCAAACAAGAAACTGTCCACCTCATGGTTGTGTAGAGTCCAACCCTCACAGGGAACAGGTCCGGCTTACTGCTAGCAACACTGACCAGGCTCACACTCTGAGTGACTCTTAACAAAGGGCCATCTACCCCATACCCACTGAGTGCCCCCCACAGGGTACCCCTGGGAACACAGTCATAAGCCTTCTCCAGATCCACAAAACACATGTAGACTGGAAGAGTTGTTCCATGGTTCCACAGCTCGGACGAAACCCACATTGCTCCTCCTCAATATGAGATTTACCTCAACTGGAGCCTCCTCTCGAGTAATTTGAAGAAAACCTTTTCAGCTGGCATTTACATGTAAATCTCACAATGACCCTGAATAATGTAAGGTAAAACAAATGGACCATGATCATAAAATTTTAGAGTGACATTTGTTGTGCATGTTTTAAATGAATGTGCCAGTGTTTACTGATTCAGAATATAATAGT
Organism: Nothobranchius furzeri; assembly: GCF_043380555.1. Lineage (NCBI taxonomy): Eukaryota > Metazoa > Chordata > Actinopteri > Cyprinodontiformes > Nothobranchiidae > Nothobranchius > Nothobranchius furzeri. Next base: position 64,080,201 of record NC_091749.1, read on the forward strand.
TTATCTTTAAGTGTTTGATTATTTTTCATTCTATAATTTGTTTTGAATGTGGTTAAAGATAATTCATAAGTATGTTTTAGCACCTAAGTTAGGAGACAACAAAAGTTACTAATGTTTAACTCTGCTACTAGATTGTAAACTAACTTTAAATATTAGCAACATTTGGTGATGGCAAGTAAGAGATTAACAAAAGATTAAACAGAGAAGAAAAATCAAGAAGTGACTGTGGCTGTTTGCATCCATTGTCAAATACAGAAACTACTAAATTGTTTGTGCTAAATCCCTTTTTCTGATACACAACTACTTCAAATATGTCCACATTATACTATAAATAAACTTTTAATGCTCAGATTCAATAACTTCAAATATTTTAAATCATGTTAAATCACTCATAATCTTTTTTCTCCAGACAGATAAAATACACCAAGAAAATGTGAAAAGTCTTAAGAGATTTGGTGAAAGATGAGCAATTTTTACAAAGGGTGATGAATGCATTTGCACTCATTCCACTTTTACCATGCCGTTTTTGTCCCATTATCCTCCCTAACTTTGTGTCTCACCCTCCCTCAAAATTCCTCAAGTGTCTGTGCTGGAAGAAAAACAATCTTGATTGACATTTAGCTCTCTAAGGTTTAATACAAACCAAGTCCTTGTAAGCTGTAGCAGATTTCTTCTGCTACTAATCTTAAAATCCTCACAGACAAAAGACATCGATTAAATGGATAAAATAAAGACTCAAAAACAAGAAAATAAGGAGCAAACGGTCTACATGGCAGTGATAGCTCAAAAGTTAGTCTTCAGAACATTTATGCAGCTGGATCTATTTCTCCAGACATTTTTGTCAAACTCTGGGAGGAAGGTTGCAGAAATCAAACCAAGAAGGTCCTACCATCACAGAAAACAAATACCGTATTTTCACGACCATAAGGCACACCTAAAAGTCTTAAATTTTCTCCAAAATGTACGCCGCGCCCTATGGTGCGGTGCGCCTATTGTGTTGTTGTGAGATGCGAACGTAGTAGAAGGGGCATGGCGTGAACGTGCGGACGTGAGCGAAGACAGACCTGTGGATTTGCCACATCGTCATCAACATCCTCGCTGTTTGCCTCAGACTCCGGCTGTGAGTCTTCGTCCACTTCCTCTGCTTCCAGTTCAAAAAACAGCCGTACTATCTGAACTGCCTGGTGGACATTTATCCTTCTCATCATCCTTTATTAAAGCCTAATAAAAGCCTACTAAACTGCAGAGACAATATATCTGTCCAGATCGCTCCACAATATGAAGTTTACCGTCAATATCTGTCTAATTATTTGTTGTTACTCCGTTCGCGCCACTCCTTTCCCCGCGAAGCGGCTCCTTTTTGCGCACATCTCGTTACTCGTGCGGCCTTCCTCTCTCTCTCAGCTACATAATGATACTTTTTATCAATTGAATATTTGAGACTTCCACCAACAGCAAAAGGATCTCATGTTTTTGTGGGGGGGGGTTTATGTTCACAAGCACATTCCCTCTCACGGCTTACTAAACTGCTGTTTTAACAAGTTGTCAGATTGTCTAAAAATAGGTTTGTTTTTTTAGTTTAGTATAATGGGCTCAACACACGGGAGGTAACGTCGCCTCTCCTCCATTCATTTTCAATGAGACATGCGCGCTGCCGCGGATCGCCTCCCGTGTGTCAGGTAATAAAAGCGACAGCGACAAATTTCGCTGATTGCGGTCGTTTGTCGCCTCCCGTGTGTAGAGCCCACAACTCCGCGTTTACGTTGCCTATTAACAAAATTTAAAAACTGGGGTGTAGTTTATAATCTCCTTTTTAAAGCTGAATTGAAACCGAAACTCAGGGAGGCGGAGTCTTGCTGCTACAGCGTCCCAAATCAGACCTGTTCAAGAGACGCGGATACGCGTCCATGGACCCAAGAGGGTTAATAAAACACAATTCAAATCACACTATTTTCTTGGGCCTATTAATAACACACATATGATTTTGTTCATGTAGAAAGTTTATGTGGTTAAATCCAACAACTACCGGTAAACACATTCTGAACTTCAACACAGCGCATCAGCGCTTAAAGCGGCGCTGCGAGCAGCTGCCACCCTAAAAGTACCAGAACCGCTCTCGGCGCATGCGCAACCATGCATCAACACTGCTCTCCCGCTATTTCCCTGATAACACACGCTGTTTGTTTTTATTCCTACACGTTTTTTTCACTCACAAAGATTGTCAAGAAAGCGTGCTTGTCGTGTTCATGTCAAATTAAACTGATCACAATACACAGATTTACTTTCTTTATTTCGTTTTCCTCATCCAACCCCCATAAATCCCTGTGTCCTCCTGCAGCACTCCCGGTGTATGCCCGGCTTTAGTAGGAGGGAGACCCGCGATTATTGCTTTGTCGTGCATGTCTCATTGAAAATGAATGGAGGAGAGGCGAAGTTGCCTCCCGTGTGTCGAGCCCATTAGAAGAGCACGAGCCGTCAGCGCACGCAATGAGGAAGTGCACGTGCGCTCTAAACCAGGTCTGAACCAGGACTAGACCAGTAAAGTGAAGCATACTTTTGGGTGTTTATAATATTCACAATGTCTGGTTTGCACTGATATGTTCCGAGTCCCGAGCCCGCACAGATGTTTTACCGGTACGTTTTACCGTGCCCCCGCCAGCGCCCTATAACCCGGTGCGCCTTTTGTATGTGTTAAATACCAAAAAGACACCAGTAACTGAAAATGCGCCCCATAACACAGTGCGCCCTATGGTCGTGAAAATATGGTACCAAATATGTGGGCAACTGGGAGTGGAAAATTGTAACATTTACAAGTAAAACATACGATTTCCTGGAAACCAAACAAATGTAAGGATGAAAGTTAATAACAGGGCCCACCAACATATTTGCCAATCCACGATACACCTGTAGGGTTAAAGCAAACAACTAAGATTAGTTTTTCCAAGATGGTTGCCATTTAGACGCGTTGCTAAGGGTGTTTCTCAATGTCAAGGCACCTTGCCTTGCGAGGCGATGTCTTACGAGGCCAGGCGCCTTGCTTGCAAGGACACTGTCCTTCCTTGGTCAAAGAAAATGGTTAAATGGAACAGACTCGCATCATGTGACTGCGGCTTCCACAGCGGTTACGTAACATCAAGTGACATGGGAGATAACGTTATATTTTATATTTATTAGTTTCAATATAAATATAAAACGAGACTTTTACTTTTTAAATTGTGCATATATTTGTTAAATTAAAAAATATAAGCGAGTTACTACCCGCTAGCCACTGAAGCTGCAACTACTAAGCAACTAACCAACAATAGATAACTTCTTTGGATCTAAAAAAAAAAAACATTTTAAATTAGCTGACTTACTTTTAAACTTGAAAATTGTCCCAGAAGAAGCTGCTGGCTTCTGATCCGCCGTCTTTTTGAAAGTACTGGGGTGTATTTTGGGTAATTTTTGACCAAGGATAGGCTACAAGACACCTCCCATGTATCCTTGCTCAGCTAGCTAAACGGCTAACAAACGGAGAACACACGCCTCGGTAGAACATGAACATTGGAACCGATTGGAACACGTCTTGTCGTGTTCATGTCAAATTAAACTGATCACAATACACAGATGACGATGACGTATCTCCTAGGCAACCGGGGTGGGGCCAAGACATCAAGGCAAGGTTCCTTGGCATTGAGAAACACCCCAAGTCTGAGCTCCTACAATCTTGAAGATATCAAAGAACTAATATGACATCCACCCCATTTAAACCTGTTTTCCTGTGATTTCTCACAGTAAAACTTTTGGTTTAAAGTTATTTTTGAGCTGGAGAACCATAGGACTGTTTTTCCAGCTTTTCTCTCGAGCACGTCTCACAGCAATATGCCACAGAAGAGAGTACCAACAATGGAGGAATTTGAGGAGATTAATGGCTTCCCTCAACTTTTTATGTGGAGACATGACAGCTGTAAAATCACATCTGGAGCAGCTCCTGAGCCTAATGGACGAGGGGAAGCAGCTGCGCATCATGATCGCTGGAAAAAATATGCATTTTATGGCTCAAGATCAGGAAATTATGGACCTGAAGCAAAGGGTAGAAGATCTGGAACAACACTCCCGCATAAATGAGGTGGTCATCACCGGAATTACAATTCAACCACACTCATATGTACGAGCGGTCGCAGCCCCGAACACCGTGGAACCCAGAGATGAGAAGGAGGCAAGCTCAGTGGAACAACAGGTCGCATCTTACCTCCAGAGTGACAGGTTGGAGTTTAGCCGGGAGCACACTGAAGCCTGCCATCCGCCTCCAACAAGGAATGGCAGACCACCGGTGACAATCCTGAGATTTATCAAAAAAATAAAATACAATACAGCTGCTGAAACACTGAAAGGCACGAATGTTTACAACAACGAGCATCTGACGAAACGGAACGCGAACATCGCGGCCAAGATCCAGTAAACGTGGGTAAAAAACTGCAAGATCTTTATCAAGCTGAATGGGTCTCCTGAAGCTGCTAGAGTCCTGGCGGTAAAGAAAATGGAGGACCTTGAAAAATATTAAAGGTAACCTGAGAATCACATCATGGCCATTATGGAAGATAAAACACTACCTCAGATGTCACAAGAAAAAGACCTGGACACGTTAGTTTTCTTCAATTGCTAAAACGCGTTTTTCAAAACTGTACGTTTCTTTCAAAACTGCACACACAAAACCCCAAACATAACACACAAATTCCTAAACCGTGGCTTCCCTTTGCAACAAAACCCTGCCACCACATATCGTAATTCTTTACACTTTCTATTGTACGAGTATGTATAGGAACTGTGACTATCAGAGAGTACTTACAACTCTTTTCACAACCCTTTAGTATTATAGCGATTACAGAAACTTGGTTCGATATGGGTAAAAATATAGACTCCCATCTACAAGACTATGATTGAAAGTACACGGATAGAGAAAAAATGAGATGGAGGGGCGGGAGTGCTTTGTATATTCACAAATCTATAAAATGTAACATTTTAACAAATGTGACCCTTGCAGTTGTTGGTATTATGGAATGTCTGAGTGTGGAATTTTTTTTATGAAATAACTAAAAACGTTATTATAAGCTGTGTATATCAAGCATTGATATTTTTTATGAATGGATGGACAAACTGTTTGCCCACTGAATAAAAAAACCTTATTCATCTGTGGGGATTTCAAGATAGATTTACTAAATCAAACAAAACAAAAAACAATTGATGACTTTATTGATTTAATGTATGTCTGTATCCAACTATAACAAAACCAAGTAAAATAACATAATAAAACAATTATCAATAACATCTTTACTAACATTGTTGAGAATCAAATCCCTAGTGGCCTGTTCGTAAATGATGTAACTGATAATTTACCTGTTTTCACTCTGTTTGACTAGGAGATTAAGTAAATGAAAAATCATACTGGGATCATCTCAAAACGTATATTAAGTGATAATAATCTGAATAACAGTTTGGTAAATCAAAATTGGAGAACAGTTTACAAAGAAACAAATGTTGACACAGCTTACAATAAGTTTTTGGATAGAGTCACATCTCTGTTTAACACTCACTGTCATGTGGAGGAATGCTGCATAAGACAAAATATCAAGAGAAGTCCTTGGCTAACAAAGGGAATGATTAATGGATGTAGAAAGATAAATACTCTATAAATTATTCTTAAATGAAAAAACTAAAGAAGTGGAACAAAAATATAAAACATATAAAAACAAATGTACTTCCATCATAAGAAGCAGCAAACAGCTATATTATAAACAAAAATGTATAAATATAGGAACAACATGATGGAAAGATGTAACACATTGAATAATTTAATTAAGCAAACAAGATCATCAAAGCCTCTATATCCAGATTTCTTTAACAACGAAGAAGGTGAAGTTTATAATATGAACACTGTATTAATTTAATACATTTTTAGTAAACGTCGGCCCTGAGTTGGCTGCTGGAATCCCAGACTATGGGATTGATAAAATTCACTCAGCTATTGAACAAAACCCATCATCACTTTTCCTCTCAGCTACAAATGAGCAGGAAGTGGCGAATATTATTCTTAAATCTAAAAGTAAATCATCTACCGATTGTCATGATATCAGTTCAATGTGGTGAAAAAGGTTGTGTTTAACACCGTGAAGCCCTTAACTTACATATGTAATTTATCATTTCAATATGGTAGTTTTCCACAAAAGATGAAAACTGCCAAAATCGTACCAATTAACAAAAATAACGATGTGCAGTTTTACAAATTATAGACCGATTTCTTTGTTACCCCAGTTCTCAAACATCCTTGAAAAACATTACAATTGACGACTAGAAAAGTTCCTTGAAAAGCATTACATAATAAACGAAGGCCAGTATGGTTTCAGAGCCAAAAGATGTACATCAATGGCAATAATCGAAGCAACTGAAGAAATCACAAATGCAATATATCATTTAAAACTTGCTGTCGGATCTTTCTTGACCTGAAAAAAGCTGTTAATACAATTGACCAAACAGTTTTACTCAGCAAGATAGAAATATATGGAATCTGTGGGGTGGCAGGGGATTGGATAAAAAGTTATCCAACTGGAAGGAGTCAGTATGAAAATGGGGCAGCATACATCTGATAAACTTGAAGTTACTGGTGTGGTTCCCCAAGGGTCTGTACTGGGGCCAACATTGTTTAATATTTATATAAAAGATATATTTAATGTAACAAAAGTGCTAAAATTTATTCTCTTTGCAGATGACACCAACATATTTTCCTGTAGTGATAATTATATCTCCTGCACTCACAGAGCACAGTCGCTTCTGCTTTGCTCCCTTATCTTTTTCCCAAGGCTCTTTTTGTCCCGTCTCCTACAGAGCGCTTCTGTGCATTTCCTCTGGAAATCACTATTTTTCATAAATGGATTTAATTAATTGGTCATTCAACGCGATTGATAAGATTTTTTCTACGATGAGAACGGAGGAGGGGGCTCGCGCTTGCCCTCACAGGACACACGCAGCGGGATATATGCTCGATTCCTGGAAGAAGTGGAATGTCATCTGTCTCTCTCAGCTGTCCATTGAGGACGTTGAAGATGTGTGGATATTTGGCCTGATGATCACTGGATTTCTTCTGATTGGAGTGGGAGGATATCTGGTTTTCCGAAAAATTGGGATGACGGGAGCGATTGGAGGGCGACCCGCAACCATGGACGGCACCGTCCGGGCGGAGACCTCACAGACTGGGACGTTACTCGAGGTGAATCGCAAGCTGGACAATGTCTTAGCTGCGTTACCGTGTTAGTGCGCAAAATGGATGTCATCTCGGAGAGGGTCATCAGACGGTGTGGAAATGTTTAATCACCAAATTGGCTTCACTGGAGGATTTGAATGATCAATACAGACTTTAAGGCAGAGAGGAAAATTACCTCTGCCTGACCCAAACAAAGTCCTGTTATCCAATCTGACGCCATAAGCAGCCTTGGAGTTGCGTGCAAAAACCCCCACAATGGAAGGAATGCAGACAAATGCTGTGAAAACCCTACCCCCCCCCCCCCCCCCCCGCCTTCAGATTGTGGTCTCCGCATCGAGGTCATCAAGATGGAGGCACTCACTGTGCTCTGTGCTTTCCCAAGACCTCCCACCCACCTGTGGATTCAGTTGGCCGAGCACCACACAGGCTGCTCCCGCTGAGGAAACAGGGTCCCAGCCCACCCCCCCACCCCCTACCTACCGGGTCTCATGTTGTACACCCTGCCGGTGTAGCTCTGTTAATGCCTTTTTCTCCCTCCCCGAACTCTCCTCATGTAATCCCCTCTTCATCTACTGAAATGAGCGCCGTTATGGCTGCTCTCGTGGTCTGCCTGTATCTGTCCTGTCTATATGTGTGTGTGTAATCTTGGTCAGGCTGTTCTGTGGAGTCAAGTTCCTATGCTCTGGTTTGCTGGAGCGCTGGCAATAAAATTCTCTCAGATTCTCTGATATTGAGCTTGTGAATACTTTGAACAGTGAACTAAATCTTGATTAAGCAACGTGAAATAAGGATCATTCATAAAGTTGTTTTTTTAAATCATTCCCATAATTTGTTCATCCAGTTCAAGTTGCTAAAATTTTGAGATCTTGTCGAATATAATATAATCATTTTCCTATATAAAGCATTCCATAAACCACTACCAGAAATTTTACAACAACTCTTTACACCTTGAGAATTAGCACATAATTGCAGAGGATATAGACATTTTATAATCCCAACAGTCAGAATCACTCGTGAAAGTTTTGTGTGTCCTTACATGGCGTGAAACTGTGGAACAGCCTGGATACTCACCGCAAGCAATGCCAAAATATTCATCTATTAAAAAAGTTATATAAATATAGGATATGGTCCAAATATACAGAGCAAGGGTCTTAAATGTACACCAATAGTATGTTGCTTGAGCTTGATGTGGTCACTCTACATATGTGTTACTCAGATTAATTATCCATTGCCTTTATAGATTAGTGTAGATTAGTATAAAATAGATTAGAAAAGCATTTTTTGTGCCTCTATGAGGAAATGTACTTAGACCAAATGGGTACTAAAGTTGTTGAAAATACCATGTTGGTATTCAATATTTTAAATGTAATTATTAAGATTTAATTGGGTAAATTGTAAACGTTATATTGTTACTTTGATGTACGATGTGTTACTTTGCTCATTTAAAGAGTAGAGTGGTGAGATGGGTTTACATTCTGTTATAAATCTTAGTGCTTCATGATAAACAACACTCAACATTCTTAGACAACATTCATAAGATTGCTTATTGCTTGTTTAAAGTTCACTTTGAGTCCAAGGAAAGTTCAGCGGGTGCCAACTAAACCACAGAGAACATGATAAGCCATCATACCAGATTTTATAATCTTTTATTTATTAAGATCTGCAAAACTGACCCCTCTGTAGTTTTTTACCAAGGTTTAACTGGAAAAAAATTCTCCATATTTGGTTGTTAGATTCTAAAATATTACTTTGTAACAGGAAGATAAAACTTCATGCATATATTTTCTGCTCTATGAGATGTTCCCTGTTGCAGCAATAAATGATACAAAGTTGGCGCATGTACAAAAAACCACCGTGTGGGTAACAAGTGCACATTTCTAAGACTGTACATTTGTGCATGCTGTTAGCAAAGCTACATCAGTTATATTGTGTGAAGAGAAAAATTGAAAACATTGTTTCAGTCGCTGCTGTCACTGTGAGGTTTGGGAGGTACAATATTTATCATCGCTACTGCCTGTAATTTCACTTTGCTATTTTAGTGTATGGTGACAATGAAACAGAAACCTGAACCAGACATTATGAAAGCATTTCTGCAACAGTTGCTGTTACATTTCACTAGCGAGCCACACAGTTGTAGCAGAAGACAAGTCTTGGATTCTGAATTTAAGTAAAAGTTTTTCAAGGAACCCGGAATAATTTCCAACTAGCCAGCATAATTAGCAACAAGAAATCCATCTGCTGCTACAGTTAACACACTTTTTTGACCACCAAAGCTAAAGTACTGAGATGCCAGCACACCCTCAGCAAGCCTGACCTTCACAACCTCACACTGTTGGCTCATCACACTACTGAGCCATTTTTGCTAGCATTTGGTAGGCTAATTTTTTTGCACCCAGCATTACAAATGTTTACATGCATGTATGGACTGTTTTGTTTTATTACTATTGGTGTTGCCATTTTTATTGTCTCTTAGCTCCAGACAAGGATGGGTTTATTGGTGTAGGAATATAAACGCCACTTTGGATTGTGGGTTATAAAAAGAAAACACAGACAGTCTGTTCTCTCCTGCCGGCTCTGGTTAGTGGGGATTTGAAGAAAAAAAAATCTTTGTTTTTTCTGTTGGAATTCAGAAAAGATTCATATTTATAAAGATTCTGAATCAATCCTGTCCAAAAGCCTTTGCCGTATTTCCGAGTGTCCCTGAGTGCACCATCGCTCGAGACGGCGCTAGCTGAGCTGCTCTGTGTGCTCCTATGCTGCAATCTGCAGAAATACAACAGAGGCCTGCCTTTTTAATTATGCTGTGTGCATTTTATGAGTCAAAAGGTCATATGGGTTATTTATAACGTTTAAATGTTGTTTTCCTGTTTAGTTTGTGTGTTGTTTCATGCCGACCGCACTGTGCATAAATGATGCTTGCTAAGAGTAATTAGTCCTTCTTAGTCTTCCTGTTCAATGATAAATGTTACTGGTTTATTTGACTGCATGCTCCTGGATGTTATAAAAACAGTTTATTAGTTGAAGATGTTTCACATACACTGACTCATCTCTCTCTCACACACACACACACACACACACGCACGCGCGCACACACACACACACACACACACACACAGTTGATGAATTGACTTAATTGAGAGTCAATTCTGAATCGAATGGTCAGCCCAAGAATCGGGATCGAATTGTGAGTTGTAGGAGTCCCACCCCTAATGTCTTGTAAGCTGAGGTTCTTTCCAGTGAAAACATAGTTGCGTGTTTACAGTAGGGCTGGGGGTAAACGATTATTTTTAAAACGATTATTCTGACGATTATTTTATCGAATAGTCGACTATTCTAATCACTATTTAGAAAATTAATCTAATGATTATTTTTCTATTGCACAATTAACAAAAACCAGAAAATCTCAAATTCCTCAAAAAAATTGATAAATTCTTACTGTAAGAGAATAAACACTACAGGCCTTCCATTTTGTATAACACTGCTTTTATTGTGTTGCGGTTGGTTATGTTCTGGTGACGTGTAGAACTTGGGAGTGCAGGCTGCTGCCTGAGAGGTGGTAGAAGATGGAGTGTCTCCATGCTGCTTTGTTTTGGTCACTTATGTGCGTGAGGCGAGTGGTGTTACGGGTTAAACCAAACTCAGGTGATATTTTACACTAAACCGAAAACCCACAGCACTCTAAATGTAATAAAAGGGAGATCTACACCACAAAAAAGATTAACTCTAAACCAAAACGTAACAGCTTATCCCAACGCAAGAAGCTGTTAGCGAAGATGCTAACAGTAGCTTTACCAACATTAAGTTCAAGTTACCAAGTTTAAATAAACCAAAAACACCCAGCAGCAAACAGACCAGCACGGAGGAGAGACTGCTACCACCAAAACAGCTCTCCTCATGTCTGAAAGAAGCTCCTTAATGAAGGGAGAAGCACTCCCGGTGATTTTCTACATCTGCGATAGACACGAAGCAGCGCATCTGACCCCGGAAGTTGTTGTCCGTTGCCGGGAGACGAAGGGGCAAAACAGGAAAATAATCTAGTAGTGGACGGACGTTGTTCCGGGTCTTCGGTATTTGGCGGAGATGTTAGTGAAGGCGGAGAAGAGGGCGAACTAGAGGAAAAACAGGCAGATTCCTCCTCTATTTATAAACTCCTGGGGATGCAACAAGTGGGCGCGGTGCGTCGACTTCAGGATCTGACGTCGACAAGTTTTTAGAATCGAGCCGTCGACTTCGTCGAGGCTTCGCTACAGCCCTAGTTTACAGGTACGTGACCTGTTTGGTGATGTTAACAAAGATCACTGCAGCATCTGTTTGGCTAATGGATGTGATGTAGCACAGGAAGGTTCATTTGGCTTTTTTAAAGAAAGTTCCTCATAAACAAATATTTGTGAGATCATTAGTGTGAGTTTATGTGTGTTTGCACATGACTTACAGAGACTGGAGTGACTGAAGGTTTTTGAGTGCTGCACTGGGAACAGATTTCAGCTGATTATTCTGGAGCATTCTGTAGAGGAAATGAGAAAAATAATCAGATTTCACTTCAAGACATAAAAACATTCCAACAAGATTAATCTGAACAATGTAATCAGAGATGCATTAAATGTTAGCAATGGTGACAAACTTCTTACAATAATAAACATCTTGTTTTTTCCCCCTTGTAGAGCAACCTAATTACGATACAGATAAAGGGATCATGATATTTAAACCTACTGGATAATAAGAGCTGAAGTCTTCTGTGCCTATCTGTGTGGGCAAGATTGTGCAACTACTTGCCTGACAAGCAATCCCATATAGGTAAATGTATAGACTGGCCACAATCCATAAACGGAGCTCAGTCATTGGGCGGAATCTACAGTTGTCTTTCAAACTGTCTCTGCTTGCTATTGGATAGCACTCGGACCAACCAGTGCAACAAACACCATGAAGTATACATTACTACAGAAATCAGTCAACGGGGAAGTTTGTCCGCCATTTACCATAGAAGAAAAATAAGGAAATGCATCTTTTTTTCTAAACGAATGACCTCTATCTGCTCATGTCTCAAAGAAATGCCTGAGTCTTAACTGTCCAAAGTTGATGACAAAATTGTTTCAAAAAAGCATTGTTCCTGAGCAGATGCCAACTTTGCAGTTTTTCTTCATCTCTGCTCTGGTGCTAAGCCCACCCAAAAACTTTCTATAAACATACATCACTGTGAATGGCTGGACCTAAAATGGTTTGGGCCAATGGTCGACCTGCTGAGGCTACATTGGAGCGTGGTTAAACCAACCTAACATTTTGCTACTGCTACAGTTTGTCTAATATAGTTGCATAGGCAAGACATCTAAAGTGTACTGCTTAGGTTTCGTTGTGTTTTAATGTTTTATCCACACAGTATGAACAAGGTTGTATATATTCAAAATAAACACCACAAACATCACTATTTACTCTAATGCATGCAAAACTTCACAATATCACAGCAGCAACTATGTGTGTACATGAGTGAGCTGACATTGGCAGGGAGAGTGTGTGCTTACAGGACTTTGAGTTGATGCAGTCCAGACAGGGCGTCAGAGTGGATGAATGTCAGGTCATTCCCAGCAAGTCGTCTGGGTGAGACAAAGAGGAAACACCCTGTTTACTTACAAACTTAAGACACTTCTCAGATGAATTAGGTGATGTTTTAATAAAACTCAAGTATTTGTTTCAAACCTGCACGTTTGTTTAAATTAAAGAAGCACATTGGGTTGGGAGCTTGGTATCAAGCATCTCAGTAGCTTAGGTTCCATCTCTAAAACTGAATGTGGGGCACGGGGTGTCAGAGACATGTGTCTTTGCCATGGCCTGTCGTCACTTCGTCTGTCACCCATAACAGATTAGAGCTGGATATCCCCTCCTTAGATCCCTCTTCGAGCGACCTCAACATCAGTGTTCGGCGCTCCTTTTAGAATGAGTAAAAAATAATTCACCTTTTAAGCTGACACAACCTCTTTCTTCTCCCCTATACAGTCCTGCCTAACATTTATCATCAGACAGCTGCTGCAGTCTGTGTTGAAATTATTTATGACTGCAAGGACACCTCCCTTTCCTGCTGGGAACAGGAAGTAAATAGGAAACATGGGTGCAAATAAGCATGGGACACGCTGACTGGGACATAGAGCTCACGTCCACTATCTTTCCTAAGAGATTAGAAGCTAATTTATTGCTGTGCAACATGAGTCAGAGAAGGCTGAGTTCCCAGCAACAAGAGCTGCTATGTGTAGCGCTGAAAATCAGGACGGACTCTGTCAGAGGTCCACTTCTTTGTCTTGTGATCTTAAAAGTGGTTGTTTGGTGGTAGACCAATAACTTCACAGATTTAGTGCCTACAACATGAGCCAGTTATGTAGCAAACGTTTAGCCGTCAGTGAAACTCTAGTATTCCTGAACTGTGACCGGGACCATTTCCATAATACTAAGAGCAGTGTTGCCACAGTTACCTTAAAATTGTAATCTGATTAGTGAATACTTTTTACTCATTCCAAAACTATCTTGGTTACTTTATTTTAAAAGTAACATTTAGATTATGAGTTACTTTATTAGGTACTTTCAGCAACTGCCAATAACACTCCTCACTGCCTCAACATAAAAACAACAACCAGTGTTGCCAGTGTTCTCTTTATTGGAAGTGCACATTAACAGTAATGTCAACAATGCATCTCCTGACATTTTAAGTTGAACTTAGAACTTTTTCCCCCCACAGAAAACCTGTGAGTGCAGGTTCCATTCCAAGGAGCGGGACCGCGTTCGGGGGGCACAAAGGACCACCATCTATTGAGGACCACTGATCTAGAATATTTACAACAGAAAATAAATTTGTCATTTGATTCCAGGTTTTTGGCATATTTCTAAAAATAATGGTTCAGCATATATGAGTCACCCCTCTGAGTGATTATGAGCAGAAGGGCAACTGCTCTGAAAACACACAATACTGGAGTTATCTATGTATAACAGTCAACCTTTGATTTGAAGCTTTCACCATGAACGCTCACAAACTTCACAGACTTGATTTAGACAAGAACGCAAAAGTTAAATCTGATTAATTTCTCCCCAAAAGCTCATGCTATTTCACACAGATGTGAGAAGGTACCCATTTTCTTAGATAATTTATCAATATTGCCTCTTGCAAAAGCCAGATGAAAGTATATTCAAAGCAGACAATAAAGAATTAACAATATCTAATAAAGTCAAACCCATGGAAGGATTTATAAATAAAGCTAAGTGCTCATCCTGTGGCTTTGTGTCATTTGTTTATTTCTAGCAAACTGCACCACAACTTTTTGCTAAGTTTACGTGACTAACTCCTTGAGACCGCACACGCGATCCAGAACTTGTAGTGATGATCATAAAATACAAATTGCCACATACAAACAGGGTTTGACAAATCTTTCAGTTATCCTTCAGGTTTCACAACATAAAGAGCTTCTCCTCTTACACCTTAAAGCAAATTCATCCTGTCCTGCCCTGGGGCTTTGCTGACTTTCAGCAGAGAAAAGCTAAAACCCTCTCCTTGTGCAACACCACTCCTGCACGTCTACCACTCTCAACAAAACGTTCTGAACACAAAACATTGGGTAAGTCAATAAAAAAAATCTATAGTTTCTTCTACAAGCTGCAGACTAAGCATGTGCAATAGCCATTTACAACTTTGATTTAGTAATATAGATTCAACATTAACATGGAAACCCATCACTAGGACCCCCCCCCCCCCCAAAACGACATGATTCAACATGGTGAAAGCACACTTTTTTGTATCACTGTCAGTGCAGAGAGCTATGACGATAAGCCTTTAACTTTGTTTGCTGTGTGCACCCAATCCATGTTTCAGAAATGACCTTTTAACATAATCAGACAGTCGTAAACATCATTCAAACGACAAGAAAATGAAAGGCCCTGATAAAACACTATAAGCTATTTGGACAGCAGTGTCTATCCCGTCTCCCGGTAGAGCAGGGGTGGGCAACCCTGGTCCTTGAGGGCTGCTATCCTGCATGTTTTAGTTATTTGCCTGCTTCAACACACCTGATTCCTGGATATAATATATAAGGATGGATCGAAAATTTGGCCAACGAAATTTTTGGCCAGAAAATGACCAAAAATGGTTTTCCACTTTTCGGCAGAAAGAATTTACTAAACCGAAATATTGTGTGATAAAGAATGTCATGTCAACCAGGAAGTGAGTCACGAGAGTGAACTTTGAACAAAGAGGTTGGAACGAGATGAAACGAAGACGGGGTTCACGTGACTTCACGTATGGGCCGGCTGTGCAGACGGTCACGTGAACCGGGCAGGTGAGCACGTGAGAAACTAGAGAACAGCCAACATGTCTGCAGTGTGGACATGTTGGGCATCTCGGAACAACCAATGAATAGCAGTTTGCAAAAATTGCAATGCTAAAATTTCAAGATGGGGGGGGGGTTCTACTAATACTTTTGCCACATGAGGTTTAATTTACCATCTCAAATCCAAACACCTGGATCACCATAGTGAATATGAGAGGCATGCAACAAGGAAAATGAAACCAACACCGAGCGTGCCCCCTTTGTCTGTGGTGGGGTTATTTGAAAAGGCAAGAAAGCTTTTTACTGATTCTGCAAAGTCAAAGGTAATCCTTCTTTTCTGCGTTTCGGTTTTCGGCCTGGGTTTCCTCGTTTTCAGTTTTCGGCTTCGGCCAACATTTTTAATATTGGTGCATCCCTAAAAATATATATATTATATAATATAAGTCATACAATAAAAAGATGTAAAGCTAATAATTTTTTCCCATTATTTTTTATGCGCTGGTGAAGCTAATTCTTTTTTTTTATCTAGAGAGGTGTTTTATAGAAAACATGTTCTTGTTCTACTCAAAGTAAGACGGAAAACCGAAGATAAAAATAGCTTTCAAATGTAAATAACAAATTCATACAGAGTTTTCCTGCATTATTTACCAAGGCATGCTGCCTGGACATTTTTGTGTGCCATCTGAACTCACTAAAAAAACACTCTAACTCTGACGCCTTTTACATGCTTGTTTGAATTACTGTGTACCATCAGAAACATTCTAACTGTTTGCGCTTTCAAGTTCACTTAAGTGCGCACTCGAGCTGACGTTGAAGTAAAATCAGCGTTGTTATGCAGAACTCCATTCTGCTGCTGGAGACATCTCTCTCTCTTCCCCTCACTCACCCATGGTGTTGAGAGACGGCAACAGGCATTATTATCGGCTCTAGCAGTGCTATGTACTGAAAAATAAAACGGGAAAACTAGTAACTAAAATTAGCAACTCTGTCAGCCGAACAATTAGGTTAGGCCTCGATACATCCCGTCCCCACACTGGCTGCTGCTGCGGTAACACTGGAAAACCCAGGATGTCTAAAAATATTTGACTAGCAGATCCTGGATCAGTCATGAGCACTATTAAAAAATTGCAGCTTTGACGATCACCTGATTGCGTTATTTAAAATCGCAATTTCAGTCCAAGAACGCAGGGTTTCCCCCAGCGTTTTATAAGCCTGACGGCCCACCACACTTTGCGTAGCCACCCGCCAGGCTAAGCGCCATGCCCCGCCCCCTCCCTGACCCTACCGTGTATGCTGACACGAACGGCGCAACGAAACTAGAGCCCTCCATCAGCAGCGGAATGTGTGCGCACCCCCCCCCCCCCCCCCCCCCCCCGGAGGAGCGCTGTGGGACGTCGCGTGCGAACCCCACCAGACACACACACACACACTCTCTGATGGCTGAATCCGCCAAGCTTAACTCATTTTCTGGGGGAAACCCAGAAAACGATATAGATTGTTCAGCCCTAGTCAGAGGGACCCGTGGCGCCAGTGTTCAGCAGGCCTTGCCTCTGTCAGTGCGCCCCAGGGCAGCTGTAGCCACGTCGCAGCTAATCACCATCAACATGTGAATGGATGAATGATGCACTGTAGTGTAAAGCACTTTGGAGTCCTCCGACTCAAGTGCGGGTCATTTATCATCAATTTAATTGCTTGAAAATGTAGCTTGTGTTTAGGTAAAAGGCAGAAACAGTTTGTGCATCAAATGCTTCTCATGACAACCAGCTGTTTTTTTTTTTACAATATTTCCTAGAACATCAGCCTCTAATATAGATAAAAAAACAATATTTTACATGAGGAGCATTCGTCATGCAACACAGAAAATTCAAAGCTCAGAAGACGTTTAAATATTTAAACCAATGTTATTTCCTCTTCAATTTTAACTAAACGCTTCAAAAATTGATGCAGACGAACTGCCATTCTATATCCTGAACTGAGTGTCTCAACTGCAGGTTACTGTCAAGAATATAAACAAGATACAAAATGAAACAGATAATATCTCTGTCATCACATGTGTTGAGCTTTTGGGCCTTTAGAAAAAAAAAGAAAACATTGGAGGAGGTTGCGTGACTAAGAATGAAGAATACTCTTTCCTTGTCTCTTCATCGTATGATGGCCTCTCTCTCTTTTTTTTATATTCCTGATCTATTTCTCCGTCAGCTCTCCTTGTTTTCACCCTGGGGGCCCATGCTTTGGTTCGTTGACACTGCTGCAGCCCTAAAGCGAAAGAGTCTTCCAACGAGGTTCAACGCAACAAGCCTTCGGATTCGTCTCCACACAAAAAGGTTAAACAAACATGCAAATGAGCTAAGGGTTTATGTCAATCAAAATACCTTTGTGCAGAAAAACACACTTCTCAACAACAGCCCATCAGTTTCACAGGACAAGAAAAGACAGAAGTCATGATGAGACTGGTTGAGTTTTTTTACCTTGTTGCCATGGAAACTATTGTTTTGCTTTCTTCCTTCCTGCCTTGCATTCCTCCGCACAATGCGATGAAAACTAAATTGCCTTTCAACAAAGCAGATTGAAGTGGTGTAAAGAAAAGGAGACGGTGAAGACTCGGCCGGCTGACAGATGCAACGAGGGCTGAAAAAACAAGCTTATGAATGCCGAGCGGAGCAGGCACCGCTCTTGAGATTTTAACTCATTTTGCACTCACGAGCTGCATGTTACCTGATATCAGGTAGACTGATCTTTATCTTTGACTCACAGCAGAACCAAGCCAGATGGGGCATTTAAAGAAATAACATCCACTGAGATTAGATGAAACCCCATTCAATGAAGACCAGGCGCACAGATTTGTGTTTTCTACCCTCATAATCCCTTAAAAGCTAAAATCCACATCGTATGTCATCCGATTGTTGCTTCAATGCATTCCCTCCTTTTTAATTAGCTGTGTGGTGTCTTTTATAGCCGCTGTTGCTCAACTGAAAAATGCTGAGTGATTTGTTACCTCGTGTTCATTTTCCACACCTGAGAAGGAGGGCTGGTTGAACAGCTATACCGTGTGTTTTACTGCACTAACTCAACCACCCAGGTGCACTGCATAAAGAGCGGCCATCGTGTCAACTCATGCACAAAGTAAATACATCCTTAACATGAGAAAGGGGGCATGTACTCACAGTTCTTCCAGATAAGGAAAGTTCTTGAACACAGACGCTGGTAGCTCAGTGATGTTGTTCATACTCAGGTCACTGTGGGAACAATGAATAAATAAACACTGTTAAAACATCTGAGGTCATTATCACATAATTTGTAGTAATTTTTTTCATTTGTTAAATAATTTGTATAATTTAAATCACATTTCTTTCACCACTTTAATCTTTTTAAATGATGAAAACAGGCATCTGAAGCCTAATTTTATTAAATAGTTCATTGTAAATATTATTTAAATGACATTTAAAAAGACTTTTTTTTAATTATAAACTTTTTTATAAAGTTTAGAAAAACATTTGAACCTATTTTATCAGTAAATGTCTGTTTTATGCATGGCTCTACACTCCAGGAAAGGAATACCATGAAGAAAATCAGTTCCATTTAGCCCAAGGGATCTTCCTTTTTCAAATCAACAAGTTAAAATAAGACGTGTAGCAGCTTGAAAAATATGCACACAGAACCCAATTTGCTTCCCTACCAAGCCTAATGTGAGAATTAGTGTTTTTTTTTATTAAATGAAATACATTTATTTTTGCAGTGTATTCAACTGTAAACAATACAAGAGAGAAACTATGGTCAATAAGTGAAGCTGAGCGCAAACTCACATCTTAGTCTGTAATCTGGATTAGGAATTTGCTAACCTGTCTCAAAGAAAAGACCCCTAGATCCCACATCCAAAAGATATGTAAAAATCAAGACAAAAAAGGTGAGTTGCACATTTGAAAATGATCCCGGCACCATTTTCAATTCCTTTTTGTTTTAATTCCAGTTATTCTATTTCTGAATTCAACATTTCCATTGCAACCATATTGTTTAACCTTGTGTGAGGTTTTATAGCATATGAGAATAACTGAAAAAACCAGAATTCAAAATGTAACTTTTACTTTCACCAATATGTGAAAAAGTGCTGTGGTTCTGCAGAACATTGCGTGCTCTTGCCAGATCTTTAATAGATTTTATCGTCGATTAACCTTTTTAATAAAAACGCATTTCATGACTGTTTATGTGCAGAATTTGGTGTTGCTGTGTTTTTTATTCGATGTTTAAGAATTAAAAAAGCATTTGGGCACAGTTTTAAAGTAAAAAAAATACAGACGGGTGGACTTGACAGCCTACGGTTGCAACAACTGCTGCAATATTGAAAACAGATCACGTGGGATTAATATTGATTTGTCTAGTCTACCCATTGGGAATTAAATTTTGTATTTATTTTATGTACTAATATTTATATTTTAATTATCATACAATGCCATGTGTCTGATTTTTTGATAAGCATAATTAAAAGTGTTTATTTAGTTGGGTAAACACCTTCCTCAGTAGAAATAAATGCATTGGGGATGAGCTGAGACCTATCCAAGATGGCAGCCAGCCACTACGGCAGCTCCAATTGGCAGCGTCAGTCCATCGGGCGTCTACATATACATGTCTGTGGCTGTACGTCTCTCTTTTCTGTTTGTGTAGACAGACGGGACTGACTGAGACTGTCCTCATGACCAGGTGGCAGGTATAGGGGTCTGCAGCTGCCAAAAAAAAAACACAGCTACCATGAATCTTTCTATACTCATATGAGCAAACACTCTGAGATTCCAGTCATGTGCGCCTTCATAACTTTAATAATTCTGCTTGACCCATTTGAGTGCAAAGACGTGCTGATGTCAACTAATTTTTTTTTAACTGGGCAAGAAAAAAACACCGTTACTATCGTGAAACGTATGATATGGCCCACCAATACCCAGCACCCTCCTTCCCTTTTTACTCTCCAACAAGACAGCTTGAATTTCACAGCCAGATCTTTCTCAGACCTTATGTGTGGGCCCCTGAAACCTACAAGGATCACATTGCACTTCCTCTGCAGACACACACACACACACACACACACAAACACCCCTTTTAAAAGATGCACACTGACAGAACCCTCATCATCCCAGTGACCTGTGTCCCATCTCCACCTACCTGCTTATCTAATTACCATAAATGCTATTCAGCTATAGCACTTCCATCAACATCGACCCCCTCACCATGATTTTTCTACCCTGATAGCATCTCTTGTAGTGTTCTGTAACCTCTGATGCCATTCTACTGCCGCTGGTCAGATTAATACATCTGTAACTACATATTTAACCAAACTCTCCCCAAACTGTTGACTGGAATAAACCGCATGCTGAGCTGGGGAGTAACTAGGGGCCTGAATGACCATCACACTTCCTCCCGCCCTCGGTGTCTGGCTGCTTTACTCATCAAGGTCCTGGCCTGTCCCTGCTAAGACGGATTCAAGAGGACACTAAAAATGCAGCTGTGATAAATGGTGACAGGCTTGAAAGCTTCTACAAAACAGGTATCTGTAAATTCCTATTCCATGTGCCCTTTAGCTTTATTCTAGCAGAGAGGAAGCAGATGATCCAAGTGAGGTATGAGGAAAAAGAAAATGCAGCACAGAAAAGAATAAAGTTCTGTTTAAATTGTTAATGTAGAAATATTAAGTTGTGTGTTGGCACAGAAAACATAAAATTTGTTTTTCTCGGTCAAAAACAATCTACCAACAATCTCCTTTTGACCTTTTAGTGAAAACAAATGTATTGGTCTAACAAGTAATGAACATGGGGCAACCACAAACTATGTCTAACAGATAATTTTGTTGTTTTAGCACATACACTAATCTGCCATTAAGTTATGACCATCCACCTCATACTGAGTAGCCACCATAAGTTATCTCATGGGCATAAACCATTTGGATCTGTAATGAAGTGACTGGAACTTGGACATAAGCAGCAGACTCTCTCAGCCCTAAAGATAGTAGAGTACCACCTCTGAAGGCCAGAGGAACACCTTGTTCAGTCTATTAAATTATTCGGCTTTTGTGAATCCCACTGCAGTCTAAGCAAAGGAAGTAATTCACTGAAAAAATTTGAAGAGCCAAATTTACATGAAAAAACCTAGGTAACCATACTGACATTCTTGGTAACATTCACTTGATAAATCCTTGAGTTAATTTTACTTACTTTTAAAATTTATTTGTAATCAAACACTACAAAATTATATTTTACTTACAATTTTTTTCTGATACAAAATGTGCTCATTATTTGTTAGTAATTTCCACAAAAAGCGTAATATTAGTTACATTTTTGTTTTAAACTCATCAAAAAGGACATCTTATGTTTACTGGACAAACATTTGAATACATTGTTGTAATTTATATACTGAATACTGCCATTTTTATGTTTAGGTTTTATTCAAAATCGTCCAAGTTGGTGGCAAATTTCAAAGAAACATGACGTAAATACCAGGATGCAGGTTTTTCCCAGCAGTGCATGGTGTTGTGACAAGATGAGCTGTGTTACTCACTTTATCTGTCAGTGATCATAAAGTTATAACGAACTTGAGTACTCACACCTAGTAATTATAAAGATAAACTGGTAAAGCCACCTTATAATATATCTTGACTTGTTGAGGGACTCTTACAGTAACTAAAGAAAACAAGAACCATAAGCAAGGTAGAAACACGAGTTACGACTCTTCTGATTCTTCCTAAAGCCAATTTTTCTAACAAAATATGTAGTTTTGTATTATTTATGAGGAATAAGCATGAGAACTCTTTGATTAAATTCCCTAAAACCTTAAGTTCACAGCTTTCTGTGGACATTTTTACCAATAAGAAAGTTAACAAAAGGCTTTGCAAATCAAGCTAAAAGATTCCTGGAAAAGCTTCTCCAGTTTATTTATTTATTTATTTTTTATCCAACATTTCTATTTCTACAGCTAGGTGAAATGCTAGAATGCAATCATGACTAAAAGTATTGGATAAACTTTCTGCTGCTAACTTAGTGACAGATAACACAAATACATTGCTGCTATAACTTGAGGTTTTAATGAAAATAATAAAAAAGTTGGCATTTTTTATTAAATGTCTCACAAACTAACTAAAAACGATTCAAACATCAGAAGTTAAGCTAACTGAAGAAATGTACTGAAGCATTATGGGAAAATATTATTACCAATAAGCAAAAGTGGACAAGTGAAATAAATTCTGACAAAGGTAAAAAAATTAAAAATAAACTAGGGATGCTCTGATCCGATCACATGATCGGAAATTGGGCCCGATCACGCGTTTTTGAAAGGATCGGAATCGAGAAATAAATCGATTAAATCGAAAACAACAAACACGACTTTTTTTATTCATCCTGAGATGGAGGTTTTCAAATTAAATATAAAACTTGATTAGTTTTTATTTCAATAAGTCCCTCTACATCATCAGTATTTGTTGCTTGTATGAAAACAACACAGTAACGTCACACAATTTGTGACAGGCAAGAACTTAAGACTCTTTATGGACAGAATTTCTAGGCGCAACCGTGCTGTGGAGTGTGTTGAGTTTGGTGGCAGGAGAATCTCGTCTCTGCTTTTTGCGGATGATGTGGTCCTCCTAGCTTCATCCAGCTCTGACCTTCAGCTCTTGCTGGGTAGGTTCGCGGCCGAGTGTAAAGCGGCTGGGATGAGGATCAGCACCTCCAAATCTGAGACCATGGTTCTCGACCGGAAAAGGGTGGCTTGCCAACTCCGGGTCGGGGGAGAGGTCCTACCTAAAGTGGAGGAGTTTAAGTATCTCGGGGTCTTGTTCACAAGTGAGGGTAGAAGGGATCGGGAGATAAACAGGCGGATTGGTTCAGCATCTGCGGTGATGCGGACGCTGAGCCGATCTGTCGTGGTGAAGAGGGAGCTGAGCCAGAAAGCCAGGCCCTCGATTTACCGGTCGATCTACGTCCCAATCCTCACCTATGGTCATGAGCTTTGGGTAACGACCGAAAGAACGAGATCGCGGATACAAGCGGCCAAAATGACTTTCCTCCGTAGGGTGGCCGGGCTCAGCCTTAGAGATAGGGTGAGGAGCTCGGACATTCGGGAGGGACTCGGAATAGAACCGCTGCTCCTCCGGATCGAAAGGAGCCAGTTGAGGTGGTTTGGGCTTCTGGTCAGGATGACTCCTGGACGCCTCCCTGGGGAGGTTTTTCGGGCATGTCCTGCCGGCAGGAGGCCCCCGGGTTGACCCAGGACACATTAGAGAGGTTACATCTCCAATCTGGTCCGGGAACGCCTTGGGGTCCTGCCGGAGGAGTTGGTGGAGAAGGCCGGAGAGAGGACGGTCTGGAGCTCAATAGTTGCGATGCTGCTCCCGCGACCCGGACCCGGATAAGCGGAGGAAGACGACGACAACGTAAACACTGAAGTCAGACAGCCCAATACCAATTAGTGAAATCTGTGATGTTGAAGACTTTTCTTTGGGTGGCTGTAATCAAGCATTTTGCGTGCTTTTCTAATGAGGGTGTGTATCTTAGTGCTAGATGAGTGAAGTGCTTTAAAATGCCCTAGTATATATCTGCTTTGAACTTGGATCAGCACCAGCTGATGAGATGACATGCCAGATTATCACTGACTGAAGAAACTTCACAATTGAAGGAACATGGATTCAGTGCCTCTCCACTCAGTCTTGATCTTGAATTCTGTGAAATCAGAGTGGGTACCTTGCTTCTCACCATTCATTGACTTTTAATTGGGAAATTGAGATAAGTCATTGATGGGAGTAACTGTAATTAATTTCCTATTTACAAATTGCACAACCAGAAGAATGCAAAACAAAAATTTCCTCTTTTTTTAAACCAGCACTTTAAAACTCATTATGAATGTTGTAGGCGCTTTGTTGAATACAGATGATAATTTAATGACTGACTGTGTTGTAAAGTGCCTTGGGGGTTCCAGGACTCTAGAAGGTGCTATATCAAAAACAGAGGCAATAGTAAACAATGACAGAATGTAGAGAACCAAGGCCGACGGGACTCTGCAGAGAGCTTATCCTACATTTGCTTTATTCAGTGTGCTACAAAATAAATTTTCAGATCCATCTTTAACTGAGGTTTGCAGGTTACTGTCACCAACAGAGACCTGAAGAAACTATGTTAGTAAATGGCCTGTATTTGTATATGTAATAAAAATGAACTTGTCATCTGTTGTATAATTGCTTTATACAAGTTATTGATCACTACTGTTTGTCAATCACACTTATCATGAGGATAATCATGGTAGAGCCGAACATAATGTGATCATGAGGATGTAATCAAGGTAATCCTGGTGGAGGTGTGCAGCTTTGCACGCACATCAGGGAATGTATAAGGAGCAGAGCAGAGCTCAGAGCTGTTAGAGCTGCTTGTTGGATTCTACCTGACGAGGTTCATGGATTACATGTGTTCAGTTCTTCACCTATCATGGATTACGTTTTCTAACTGGGGTGTTCAGCTCTCCACCCATAAGCAACGGTAAGAGAAATGTTTCGTTCATGATTGATAACTTGTATGAATGCCGGTTGAATAAAGCCTTGTTGTTCATCTGATATTCAAGTTGTGTTTCATTGTTTCTGGCGTCGACTTGACAACGATCCTGATTAAATAAATATAAAGTGTAAAAAGAGACTTTGAGTCTTTTAAGGTAATTAAAATAAAATAAAACATTTTATTTTAGAACATTTTTGGCGTCACGAACAGGATCAGTCAAGCTATTCCAGCAACAATGAAGTGTTTTTGGAGAAGCAAAAAGGAGCCGAGTGCTTCTGGGGAGGGAACGCCGATTCCCGTGCCGATTCCCGGCTGGGAAACGGAGGAGTTCCGAACCATTGGTGATATGTTAAGGCAGCGCGGTGGACGCCCTGGGCCGTGGGGAGAGTTAAATGGAGTGGTCAGCCCTGCCGTGGTGCTGGACCGTTTGACGCGGATAGAAGTTAAAGAAAGACTTCCGGTATGGCGACAGAGTGAAACAGACGCAAGTGACAAGAGCTCCGTATAACCAACATAAACACGAACTAGAAAACGCCTGAACTGTAAAGGGAAAAATAAGGAAAAGGAAAAGCAACAATGAGCGGAGGTACAACGAATAAAGGGAAGAGCAAAAAGCAGCCAGAAGATCCAAGTAAGGACACAAAGCAGATGCTAACAGTGGGGGCTACAGGAGAGCTAACACGAGTAGCTAGTTTGGATAGCATTAGCCTCCAGATACGAACACTAACTGCCGAAATGAAGACCGAACTCCAGGCGAACAAAGAGGAGATTACAACAGAAATGAGAAAGGAGTTGACCGACTTCAAGAGAGATATTAATAAGCTACTTGATAATATGGACAAAGAAATTAAAGAACAAACGAAAAGGATACAAGACGGAGAAACACGAACGGAAGAGCTCGAACAATGGAGCTGTGAAGCTAACGAGGCCATACAGCACATGTTACAACAACAGAAATACATCGGAGACAAACTAGAGGACATCGAAGCAAGAGCAAGGAGGAACAACTTAAGGGTGTATGGAATCAAAGAAAGTAAGGAAGTTAAACCATCCGAATTGAAGGAGACAATAGAAGAATGGCTCAAGAAAGAACTAGGATTAGAAGAAGATCTGCAAATACAAAGCGCACACAGAGCGCAGGCGCCCAAGCCGAAGGAAGGGCAGGCACCCAGATCCATAATAATACAATTCCAGCAAAGTAAAACGAAAGACATGATTCTGAACAAAGCTTGGGAGAAGGGGAAAAAAATTATGTTTGAGGGAGAGGGAGTGTATTTCGATCATGATTACACTGCAAAAGTACTGCAACAGAGAAAGGCGTATCTCCCAATAAAGAAGAAATTAAAAAGCATGAAAATTCGATTCCAAACGCCCTACACTAAAATGCGCATCTTCTGGGAAGACGGAATGAAGAGCTACAACAGCGCGGAGGAGGCGGTGAGGGACCTGAAGTCACGAGGATGCGCAGTGGAAGGACTCCAGATGGCAGAGGAAGAAATGCAAAAGAATAAAGAGGCTAATGCGAAGGGGCCGGCGAGCTGGAAAAAGGTGGGGGATAACGGAATGCTGAAGAACAGAGTCAGAGAACGTCTGCAAGAATACGAACTTAGGAGAAAAAAGACAGAGGGAGGGGAATAAATAAGGGGAAGTATCGCTCTAGGAAAATGAGGCGAACATGTATAAAGGTAAAAAGTTTAAAAATGTTGGTTAACGAGTGTCACTAGGCACGGTTTAGAGTGGAATGACTGAGACAGAAAGGGAGGTAGGGGGGCCCTTCTGGAAAGGAAGGCATTCCCCCCAGAGGAGGGGTAGAGAGTCACAAGAGGGCATCTCAACATGGAAGTTCAAAGGCAGTTACCTTGTAGCAACAGGTTCTAAGTTTGGTTGTTACAAGGAGGGGGTTCTTAAAGGGGGGCGGGGGTACTTTATTTACTTATTCTGTATCAGTATTTTTTTTATTTTTTTCTTTCTTTTTATGTATCTCAAGACTAGAAAGGCCATCTGCAAGGACAAAAGGGAGAACTTACTGAGAGAAAGGGCAAGACACAAGAAGAATAAGAAATGATGTATGATAAAAACCAGGAAATCAAAATAATGTCACTGAATGTAAATGGGCTGGGCAATCCAATAAAAAGAGCGAAAATAATAAATAAAATCAAAAAAGAAAAAATACAAATTAGTTTTCTACAAGAAACCCACCTATCACAGAAAGAACACGAAAAACTTAAAAAACTTGGGTTTAAAAATACATATTATAGTTCATGTCCCAATAGCCGGAAAAGAGGGGTGGCAATCTTAATATCTAATTCACAGAACTATGAAAATGTAAAAGAGGTCCGAGATAAAGAAGGCCGATTTATCATAATCAAAGGAAAGATAGAAAATGAGATGGTAACACTAGCCAATGTATACGCACCACCAGAAAGTAATAAACAATTTTATGAATATATACTAAATATGTTAGCAATGGAAATGGAGGGGGTTTGTATATGTGGGGGAGACTTTAATTTAATAATGAATTCCCAACTCGATACAACAAGTACTGCAACATATAAAAAAACACTAACCAAATTAATAAATACAATAACTAAAGAAATGGGACTTATAGATATATGGAGAGAAATTAATCCAGCGCAAAAGAACTATACCCACTACTCTGCTCATTATAAAACCTACTCGAGAATTGACTATTTTTTAATACAAAAAGAACATAGATATAAAATAAAGGAATGCGAAATAGGCGGGTCGGATCTATCAGATCATAATGCAATATATCTCAAAATTCAACTAAACAACAAAATTAAAAGGAAAACTTTATGGAAAATGAATACAGGAATACTTAATAATACAATAATGACAACACAGATCAGTAAAAATATTAAGGAATATTTGAGAGAAAATGATAATGGAGAAGTACAGCCAGATATACTGTGGGATGCGATGAAAGCAGTGATCAGAGGGAAATTAATTGCGATTACAAGCAAAATGAAAAGGGATAAGACTAAACAATATGAAAAACTTACAAAGGAACTAGAAGAAATGGAAAAGAAAGACAAACAGAAAACAGAAACAAAGACACGGGAACAAATAAAAAACATCAGGAACAAAATAAATGAAATGCACCAAAATGAAATAGAAATTAAGGCAAAATATTTAAAACAAAACTACTATGAAGCAGGGCCGAAAGCAATGAGGCTACTAGCAAGAAGAATAAGAAAACAACAAGAACAAAATAACATAAGTAAAATATGCAACCCGAAGACAAAAAAAATAACACACGAACCTAAAGAGATTGAAGAAATATTTAGGGAATATTATAAGGAACTATATACGCAACCGCTAGGAAGCAACAATAACAAAATAGAAGAATTCTTACAAAATTTAGATTTACCATCAATAGGGACAGAACAGAATAAGAATATTACAAAGACAATAACGGAAAAAGAAATAATAGAAGCAATAAATAAACTTAAAACAAATAAGGCACCAGGAAGCGATGGATACCCAGCAGAATGGTATAAAAAATTAAAGCAGGAACTTGTACCAATAATGCATAAAACATACAACTGGATTATGACCAACAATAAAATACCACCAACATGGCAAGAAGCTATTATCTCTGTAATACCTAAGCCACAGAAAAACAAAGAAGAAGCAACAAACTATAGACCGATTTCAATTCTTAATATAGACTACAAAATATATACAACAATAATAACTAATAGAATTAAAGGATTTCTTCCAGATATAATCAATGAGGATCAATGTGGCTTTGTTGTAGAGAGAAAAACACAAGATAACATACGACGAACACTGCACATAATACAAGAAATTAATTCCAAAAGAATACCGGCAACTATAATAAGCTTTGATGCAGAAAAGGCATTTGATAGGGTAAACTGGGAATTCCTATATGCAACATTAAAAAAATTTGGATTTAATGAACAGACAGTAAACTGTATTAAGGCCCTGTATACAGAACCAAGAGCACGAATTAAAATAAATGGATCAATAACAGATGAGATACAGATAACAAGAGGAACAAGACAGGGCTGTTGTCTCAGCCCTACTCTGTTCGCGCTATATATTGAACCTTTAGCACAGGCAATTAGACAGGAGGATGAAATAAAAGGAATAGAAATTAATAATAAGGAACATACCATAAGCCTCTTTGCAGACGATATATTAATATACATAAACAGTCCGACTAATAACCTAAGGAACCTATTGGGACTAATGAGAGCCTATGGGGAACACTCAGGATATAAGATTAACATACATAAAACACAGGCATTGTTATATGATCACACACTAAAAACAGAATTGATCAAATATAAGATTAAATGGGATAATACCCACATTAAGTACTTAGGAGTCAACATAACTAAAGACCTGAAGAATCTATTTCAACAAAATTATGAGGAATTAAATCAAACGATTAACGCAGACCTAAACAGATGGACATCCTATCCATTACAACTATACGACAGAATAAACATTATCAAAATGAATATCTTGCCACGACTCTTATATATGTTTCAATCCCTCCCAATACAAATACCAACAATACAATTCAATAAATGGAATAAACAATTATCAAGATTTATTTGGAAAAGCAAAAAACCAAGAATTAGAAGGTCTACCCTACAACTAGCAAAAGAACAGGGAGGGAGGGCTGTGCCAAATATATACCATTACTATCAGGCAGCACAAATAGCACCACTCATTGATTGGTGTGACCCGCAAAACTTGAACCACTGGAAAATAATAGAGACAAAGAGAAAGGAAATACCAATCCAAACATTACTGGGGGAAAATACCAGAAAAGAATACTGGACGAAAAATATTGAAAAACTGGACCCGATAACTAAGTTTAGTTTAGAAACCTGGTGGAACATAAGCAAGAAACTAAAAATAGAGGGAGAGCTAAGATTGCTAAGATGGATAGGGTGGGACTCGGACTTTGAACCTGGAAAAAGGGATAATAGATTCAAAAAATGGAATGAGACAGGAATGACAGCATTAGGAATAATTCAGAAAGAAGGGATGATAAACAGTTTCCAAGAATTGAAAGAAAAATTTGACGTGGAAAATAAGGATATGTTTAGATATTTACAACTAAGAGATTACTACACTAACAGAATTCAAAGGAAAATTCGAGGGAATAATCAAATAATAACAATGATGATCCAAACATATACAAATCCAGCACCTAAACGGAAATTATCCATAATATATAAAACATTATTGACGATAGAAAACCACTCAACACAGTATATCAAAGAAAAATGGGCAAAAGAAATTAGGGAAGAAATACTGGATGGGGAATGGGAGGAGATGTGGAAAACACAAAATAGGACAACACAATCACAAAAATGGAGGGAATTTGCCTGGCAGAACCAAATACGATACTTCAGCACACCGAAAATCATAAGTAAACAAATACAAAAACAAACGAGATGTTGGAGGAATTGTGGAAATATAGAATCCAATCACGCCCACATATTTTGGGAATGCAAGAACATAAAACCTTTTTGGAATCAAATATATGAGAACACCAAAATAATATTAGGATATTATTTTCCACAGACATTTAAATTAATGTACCTAGGATCCATACGGGAAGAAATAGCGGGGGGAGACCAATATCTGATGAGGATACTCATGATAGCAGCCAAGAAAGCCATCACTAGAAAATGGTCCAGACCAGAGACCCCAACAATAGAAGAATGGAAGACAATTGTTGGAGAAATACAGGAAATGGAGAAGCTGACATTTAGACTAAGACTGAAAGGGGAACAAATGCATAAACGATGGGCTAAATGGAGACATACAGATATATAGAACTGGAGAGAAAGAAGAAATCTGCAGATGAGCCGACCTTTTGATTTATTTATATATGGGTTTTTTTTTTTTTTTTTTTTAAATCTTTTTATTATTATTATTTTTTCTTTTTTATTTATTTTGTTTTTCTGTCGTCTTTTTTTCTTCTTTTCGTTTTGTATGCATTGTAAGTACTCAAAAGAAGGAGAAGAAAAATGAATGATTAGAAAGAGAAAACAAGCCAAGAAGATAGAAATAGAAAAACAGGTTAATCGGGGAAGGAAGAACAACGGACACGGAAGGGAATGAGAAGACAAGAAGACAAAGGTAAAGAATGGACAGAATAACGGCGGAAGAGCACAAACAAAGAAAGACTTCTAGAAAACGAACGAGGGGAAATGAACAGAACTCAATGTTAAAAAATATGATGAATGCTGAGTACGAAGGGGAATGTGTTTGTAAAGTAAAAGTTGATAAATAAAAAGTAAAAAAAAAAAGAAGTTAAAGAAAAAGCGCCGCTGGCAGGAGTGAGAGATATGATGTGGCTTTTTGCAGAAGCATGGAAAAAACAGGAGTTAGAATTGAGCAGTTGTAGAGAGCGAGCGGCGCAGGAGAAAATCCATGCTGAAGAAGTTGGAAAATCATGCTCAGAGTTTGAGCAGAGAGTGTGTGTGATGGGGAAAGAGCTAAAGCATGCTCAGAATGTTTTGGATAAAACGCTGACTTTTGTGTCTCGAGCGCAAAGGAAGGAAAAGAAGCGACCTCGTAGAACAGGTCCTGCTCAGATCCGGGCGTTTGTAAAGAATGTTGGTGAAGATTGGGACCCTGAGAAATGGAACGGGGATCTTTGGGGGGATGATGAGGAGGAGGAGTGGGCGATTAAACCTGACCCACCACCTCAGCCCTTGTATCCATCATTACAGGGGATAAAGATGTCAGAACAAAGACCTATTACTAGGCGTCGGCGAGAACAGCAAATTATTCCACCAATACTGGTAGATATGGTGGATGATCAGGGACGGCCGGAACTCGATGAGGCGGGTAATATAAGAAGGATGTTACAACAGCAGCCACAACCCGCCCCTAGGCTGCTAACAACGCTAGAGGATTATTCACAAGATGAGTTAAATCACATGAATGGGAAGCTGAAACAGCGCCCAGGCGAACCAACTGACTCCTGGCTTAATCGCCTTATGGAGGATGGCGCGTGTGATATAGCCATAGATGCCGGTGATGCCATGAGATTTTCAGGATTAAGTACTGATGCACAGATAAATGCTGAATACCGGGCTACAGTCCGGGCATTGCCAGCTGATGAAGATTTCAATGTGGGGGATGCATATGCTCTGGCATGTCATGTAATCTATCCTACCACGGCGGACTGGTCTGAGATTAAAGGGCAATGGCAGACAGTGAGAGATGCCATTCAGCGGCTCACCAGACTCACTATTAGAGAGCAAGTGGCTCGAAACGGGGGAGCTGGAGTGGTGGACTGTAACATCTCTAAGGCAACTAGAGATCACCTCATCAGACATGCCCCACCACATTATAAACCCATGGTGACCAGCTTGTTGTTTGGCGCGGCAGACCAGACTTTTGCCGCGATAAAAGATCGTCTTGGCGAACTCACCACGCTGGGTGATTGGTCTGAGACGAGGAGAGAGGGAGCTAGAACTGAAAATAAACCCAGGATTGATCCACGTTCAAGGGGTCGTAAAGGGGGGGCAATGGGCCCCTCTAGAACAGATTTGTGGAGGGCACTGCGACAAGCGGGAGTGCCGTTTGAGGAGATTGATGGATTGCCCACTAATGCATTGATGGAGAAATGCAGACAAATGGGACTGAAGGTCCATTGTCAGTTCAGACATTGTCCTGAAAAGGACGACAGGATGTCTGTGTCAGAATTGGTTGGAATGTTGCAGAATGTGATCAGGGAGGTGGCGTCGAAGCCTGCTGAACCTTCCGCCCCTCCCAAGGAATCTTCAGAGGAGGAGAGTTCAGATGAGTGTTATCAGGTGGCGGCAGTGAAGCGTAGAAAGAAAAAACAGCACCGAAGGGAACATGATGATGAATAGGATGAAGGTCAAGCTCAGGTTGTTGCCAGTGCCTCAGGATGGTCAATAAATGATATCAGACCACATGTGGAATTACAGATGTATTGGAAAAAATCAGTACAGACAGTAATGGCATTGGTTGACACTGGGGCGGAGGCCTCGGTAATTCATGGCAATCCTGATAAAATAAAGGGAAACATTGTAGAAAAAGGAGTATCAATGCTCCACGAGCAAGTGGCAGACGTTCCAGAAATGGATGAAGTGCCTTTTGAGGTAAAACCAATCCAGGATTCTCCTGTGAAACTGGGGGTAAGATGGAGCGAACTCACCCCAGAGCAGCAGGAGCGAGCCTGGTTCACTGATGGTTCCTGTCAATATGTGGCAGGAACCAGGAAATGGAAGGCTGGGGCATTTAACCCTGGTACACAACAAGTTATGGAACTCACAGGGACAGGAAAGAGTAGTCAATGGGCGGAGTTGAAAGCAGTACACATGGTAATAATGGCGGCTGGGGTGCAGGGAGTAAGTATTTATACTGACTCCTGGTCAGTAGCCCAAGGAATGTTAACTTGGATGCCAACTTGGCATGCTACACAATGGAAGATACATTCAAAAGAGGTTTGGGGAGCTGACCTATGGAAGGACATTTGGGAGAAATGCCAAAATATTCCTGTGTCAGTATTACATGTGGATGCTCATACTAATAACAATGATCCTGAATCCCTGCATAATCAGACTGTAGTTAAGATAGTGAAAATTCAGGCTGTAAGACAATCAAGTCCTGGATTAGCCAAATGGGCTCACGTTACTGCTGGACATTGGGGTGTGCAGGGAACATTGAAATGGGCGAGGGACAGAGGAATAGATCTCATCATTGATGATATTAAAACTGCCATAGAAGATTGTGAACCTTGTCAACATCAGAAAAAGAGAATCCCTCGACATATACAGGGACAGATACATCGAGGTAAACAAGCGGGACAGTGTTGGCAGATTGATTTCATTGGACCATTGCCAAAAAGTAAAAACTGTAAGTATGCATGCACAGCCGTGGATACGGTGTCAGGGGTACTGGTGGTGCATCCGTGTCATAACGCCAATCAGGAGGCTACATTGAAATGTCTGTCATTAATAGAGACCTATTATGGACTACCTTTGCAGGTTCAGACTGATAATGGTACCCATTTCACTGGAAATAAGATCAAAGAATGGGCAGAGAACAACGCGGTAGAATGGATCTATCATGTAGCATATCACCCGAAAGCTAGTGGACTCATTGAGAGAATGAATGGGTTACTGAAAGAGAAACTAAGGAAACTATCGGTTACTAATTCTTTGGACAAATGGAGAGAAAATCTGACTAGGGCAGTACATCAGTTAAATAACAGACCCGTGGGGGATGGAGTTACTCCACTGATGCTAATGGTTGCCAGGGCAGGAAGGGAAACAACTTCTACTGACCCTCCTATACGAATGTGGAAACTAACTTCTGAGGCAGAACTCCCTGTTAGAGCAACTGCGGGCTCTGTGGGATTAGATCTTAAAATCTTGGAAAGCATCACTTTAGTAACCAATAAAGTGACAGTGGTAAAAACAGGATTGGGAATTCAATGTCCACCAGGAACTTATGCTCATGTGTGTCCAAGAAGTGGTTTAGCTTTGAGGGGTCTAACCATTTTAGCTGGGGTAATAGACTCAGACTATCAAGGGGAAATAGGTGTGGTGTGTCAGCATACAGGTAAAGAACCGTTGGTACTGGAAAAAGGAGACAAGATAGCTCAGTTAGTAATCAAACGGTGTGTAATGTCCAAAGTTGAAGAGATTACTAAACCTACCACTATCACTCAGAGGGGTGAAACTGGGTTTGGATCATCAGACTTTACTGCGGGGGCAAAAGTGTGGGTGGAGCAGCTCAATGGTCCTCCCAGAGCTGGAGAGATTATTGCACAGGGAAAAGATGCTGTGGTAAGTGTATTGTTCCCCGGAGAGGAAAAATGGATTAATATTCCGATAAACAAATGTTACAGGAGAGAAAATTAATGCTTGTCATTCTATCTGCAGTTTTGTATGTATCCCATAGGCGGGTGTCTGAGTGACGGTGGTTGACTGGGTCCCCTTCCCCTACAAAAGGATTGAACCCTTGTCGAGGCGATGGATGGGCTCCGCGGACCTGGTGGTGTCGGATGTTTGGTCATCGTCCTCCATGTCCTCGCTGTCATCGCACTGAGGGCACATTTCTGTTGGGGGCTCACGGAAGGACAAGTGTTGGAAGAAGGGGTCATGGGCCATCTGGAATTGGTTAGCAGTATGTCCAACCGCACTCAAGGCACATTCACATGCAGAGCAAATGACGCTTGCTACTTGGGAAACCTAACGTCTACCGGTAAGATGTACCGGTGCAGAGGATGTCTTAAAATCCGAGGAAGGGAGATCAGCCCGGGGGTGTTGGTTCAAGGATCAACAGTAACCTTTAATTCTGCAGCGCGCATCTGTGCATACCATCAGGGGAATGGTACTTGCATACAAAATGGCACAAATTGGAGTATGAAGGTTGATCGCGATTTCCGGATCAGGAATGGAACTGTAATCACAGGAGGATACGCCTATTTGTACATATTCTGGGTGCTGCCCGACACAGCTAGAGCTACGCAGACAGCTGTAGCTCCCCTGGTTCACACTTGTCAACAAATGGGACAAATAAGGGTAGCCGAATATGTGCGATGGACTGTGAAATTCCCTCCTATTCCGCCTTGTAACAGGAGGAGGCGAGCATGGTATGACACCGTGCTAGGAGGAACTGGAACTTTGTATGGTCTGGCTAACACAGCAGACCATGAGGTGACACGAACTATGCTGTCCAACACTGGAGAATACACCGCACAAGCTGTCACCAAGACTGCAAGATGGATGCCTTCGACTGTATCTAGTCAGTTAGAAGGAAGTGATGTGTGGAAAAGTGTATTTAAATGGAATCTAAAGCTTTGGAATGAAACTTATGATGCATTGCATAATTTGTCACACATAGGTAATTGGACAGTCTGTTCCTTGCAGACTATTCATGCTGAGACACAGAGAAATAGGTTTCAAATACAGGTAATGAGTAATAACTATCATGCATGGCGAACATTATGGAACATCAGTAGTTCATTATGGCTACAGCTACATGCAGAAATGACGATTTGTAATAAATCTATGTGTACTGGATACTGGGATCAGTATAATATGACATCAGTAATGACTGTGTGTAGATATCAGATACTG
This sequence comes from Nothobranchius furzeri, assembly GCF_043380555.1. Classification (NCBI taxonomy): domain Eukaryota; kingdom Metazoa; phylum Chordata; class Actinopteri; order Cyprinodontiformes; family Nothobranchiidae; genus Nothobranchius; species Nothobranchius furzeri. Next base: position 64,116,394 of record NC_091749.1, read on the forward strand.
CCGGTGATAACCACTAAAGGGTTTTGGTATCTCCATGTTAGTGGAGAGTGGTGGGATGTTAAAACAAATCGAACATATGAAGTAAAACACTGTGATGAGACTGATAAGGGTTTAGCCTGCCCATTGGTAAAAGGACATAGCAATCCATGTTTCACTGATTCAAGGGTCGTACTCTGTGATTGGACGGTCACACCCCCAGAGGAACAGTTTTGGCAGGTGGGTCCTAACACCTTATGCGTGGCTACAATGACCAATTCCCCACAGGTACCTTCAGTTCCCTTTTCAGGTTGTCTCAAGGGTATACATATGTGGGAATGGAATAACGTGACCTATTGGTTGAGTAATTACACTGTATCTAGTCGGCTGACTAAGATACAATGGGAGGTTTTACACTCCCCTTGGACACTCTCACTGGAACAATTCAAATGCGCATTGGATGGTTCCACTGAAGTGGCAAAATTGATTGACTCTCATAGGTCCAACCTTTCCAGGCTCATGGTGTCTACTCTTGTGGCACAAGGGGAAATAAAACATGTTGCTACATTGATTGAACAGGCTTCCGCTCATCATTGGTGGGATATATTTACAGGCATGTCGAGTACCGCTAATAAAGTGCTAATTCCACCTATGATTGCAGCATTAATTATAATCAGCATTCTAACATTGTGTAATCTTATTATTTGTTGGTATGTTATTCGATTAAGAAGAGAAATAAATTGGGTAATAATGCAAAGACTACGATGAAAATTAAAGTGGAACTACAAGGTATGTTATAAATGACGTTGGTTTTGATGGGGAAATGGTGATGGATCCATGATGTTACATAAATTAGATGAAAAGTTCAAGAGTGGAATGTAATAAAAATGAACTTGTCATCTGTTGTATAATTGCTTTATACAAGTTATTGATCACTACTGTTTGTCAATCACACTTATCATGAGGATAATCATGGTAGAGCCGAACATAATGTGATCATGAGGATGTAATCAAGGTAATCCTGGTGGAGGTGTGCAGCTTTGCACGCACATCAGGGAATGTATAAGGAGCAGAGCAGAGCTCAGAGCTGTTAGAGCTGCTTGTTGGATTCTACCTGACGAGGTTCATGGATTACATGTGTTCAGTTCTTCACCTATCATGGATTACGTTTTCTAACTGGGGTGTTCAGCTCTCCACCCATAAGCAACGGTAAGAGAAATGTTTCGTTCATGATTGATAACTTGTATGAATGCCGGTTGAATAAAGCCTTGTTGTTCATCTGATATTCAAGTTGTGTTTCATTGTTTCTGGCGTCGACTTGACAACGATCCTGATTAAATAAATATAAAGTGTAAAAAGAGACTTTGAGTCTTTTAAGGTAATTAAAATAAAATAAAACATTTTATTTTAGAACAGTATAGCTCCTTCTTATGGTAAACTATTTCTAGAAAAGTGAGGTAATAATGCCTTAGACTGCATGCAGTAATAAGATCATAAGTCTTTGTGACAAAAATTACCATATTGAAATAGAAATGAAATGATTTTACACATTTACATTCTGTAGTTTGCACAATAACATATTGGGTGGCAGCATATTGTAAAGAAGGTTGTATCAATAATCATGCTGTCATCATGCTTAAACACTTGTAAGAAGTAGAAGCTGAAAAGGTTTCCGTACTTGCATTGATATTTTTTTTAATATAAAAGAAATAACAGTAACATTATAACAAATGTTGAGGCTATTTATCCTTAGCCGTTACATCACATGATCATGTTGAAGATGTTAAGAGTATTTGAAATTTAAAAGTTACAAATTAAAAATTTGAAATAATCAAGTAACAACTGTGGTTGGGGAATTGAACTACTGGTAATAAATGAGAGAAAATGCAAAAAGGAGTGGTGGTGAGGGGGTAAATGTTAATATTCTCCCGTCCACAGCTCATCCTGTTTTGCGGTGGGAACTACTGAGTGGCTCCTTTCACCTCTACTGACCAAGAACAAAAGTATCATTCAGTTAAAGTGGATCAAGGGCTCCAATGGTGAAGCAGGCAAGTTCCACCAGTTGGGACCAAGAACCCTGACGCCACCCCTCAGTTTTCCCCCAGAAGGCTTAGCGTCATTCATGCTATGAAAGAACTTAACATAGCTGAGATATAAGCTGTAATAACATATAAGTTGTAATAACACCCTCAAGCTCCCTCACGGTGCACAAAAGTGTTTTCAGGAAATATAACAAAAAATAAACTTTTTCAGAAAGTCAGAAACACATAAACTACGTACCCTCAAAAGGACTGTTTGCTTTAATGCTGGCTGGGAGACCTCTTGTCCCTCATCTGCTTTACAGTGACAAGGCTGTAGCTGCAGAAGCCATAACTCAAACCCCAACAGGCTGCAGGTAGAGGTCTATGCCAACACAGTCATGTGGTTTATTGTAAAATGTGTAAATTTCCAGAACTATTTTTCCTACAAGCCCACAGTAGCTACATAACAAAACTATGTCTAATTCCCATCAACATAATAAGGCATTTGTACCATTGGAGCACAAAATACAATTTTAAAGGAGCTTGAATCTTGTTCTGTTGCTCAAATTGACTTGATTTTCTACTTTTTCCAGCCACTATTCCACCATGTTAATTGGAAACACATGGAAACTGCAAACAGTCCATGTAAAGACAAAACACTTCTACGTGAGCTATTTCTTTAAGACATCAGCATAAGGTTGTGGGTGCATTAGTCCGGAGAGGGAGCCTTTGCAGCTGCAATGTGTCACACTAATCCATCATGATCCCTAACCCCACTGCTCCACACACAAAAGATGGAGGGAGTGGGAGAGGACAAATAGAGTTCAAGAGACCAGGAGAGCAAAAGAGTGTAGGACAGAGAGAGACGGAAAGACTTTCACATACTTATAAAACTCTAAGGTGAACCCATTAGGCAGTTTAGTGTTTAAACCTGTCACTGAGCATTTAGATCTCAATGTGCAATGCAGAATATGAAAACACAACACAGCATGAATCCTTAAAATACACACTTCTTGTCCATCTTGGCATAAAATAGATGGTTACGAGGCTCTGACTGCTTTAATATTTTTTGTTAAAGCAGGTTTCGGGCTGATTAAAGATGTTGAACATCCGTTTAATCAATACATTTGAGGTGGTTTCTTGGAATGAATGCCTTGTAATTCATACTCTACACCAGTTTCAGGAACTAGCAGCGAGCCAGATAAGAGTTGAGCTGAACAAGACAGGATTTGGAGTCTTATTTCCTGATATTTGGACAACGTCAACACGACTCTACCACTGACTCCGTTTCATCTCCACAAATAACACAACCCTGAAAGATTTCTGCCATGTGGTGGAGTTGCAAATGCTAACAATTAGCTTCTACTAGTTAAGACATTCTCTGCTGTTTTCTGGACGTTAAACCAACAACAGCCATGAGTCCATGAATGTTAAGTGAAGGTGTGATGTAGATCTGTCGTGGGTTTTAAATCCTAGATTTTTACCATCTATTTTCTATCAGAAGCTAAAGCAGGAGATAGGTGTAGGAATAATAATAATAATAATAATAATAATAATAATAATAATAATAATAATAATAGATTTTATCTGTAACACACTTTACATTTCAATGAAATCTCAAAGTGCTACAGTAGGAAATCAGAAACAATGTAAGGAATAATTAAAAACATTGAATAAAAACTAATAAAAAAAATACATAAAACCATACAATGCTAAGTTAATGCATGGTAAAACAACAGCAAAACCAAGCAGTTTGGAAAAGCTTGTGTAAATAAAAATGTCTTCAGATGTTTTTTAAAACATTCAACACTCTGAGGTGCTCTCAATGTTTCAGGGAGTGTGTTCCACAAGTGTGGGGCTGCTGCTGGAAAAGCTCGATCTCCCATGGTATGAAGTTTTGTTCTGGGCTGTTGCAGGAATTGAGAATTTCTAGAGCGAAGATTTCTCTCTTTAAGATAAATAGGAGCATTTCTGTGGATACACTGATAGGTAGGGAGACCTAGTTTGTATTTGTATTCTATAGGGGATTGGTAACCAATGAAGAGACTTCAGGACAGGTGTCATGTGGTCATATTTGTGACCTCTTGTCACAATTCTGGCAGTACAGTTCTGGATGTGCTGAAGTTTCTGTAGGCATCCACTAGAAATTCCAGTAAGTAAAGAATTGCAGTAGTCTAGCCTAGATGAAACAAAGGCATGGATCAACTTCTCAGCATCTGATTGGGTAAGAAACGGGTGAACTCTTGCTATGTTTTTTTTGATGGAAAAATGATACTTTAGAAAGGTGACGGACATGATTTTCAAGTGATAAATGTTGGTCCAGTTTGATTCCGAGATTAGTGGTAGATGTAGAAAATATATGTAGGAGACTATTTTCACGTTCAGCCTGCATGAAAAACCCAACGAGTGATAGATTATAATTTAAAAATAGTTTTTATCAGTGTTCCACACCTTTTAAAAAGTCAAACCACCATTACAAACTGGAAAGATTACAGCCGTTCATGGCGATGTGGAGAATAACAACTATAAGCACAAGGCTTTGCGTGACACCTTCCACCTTCACTGTTTAGTTTACTTCACACATGCTTGACAATTTTCACTTCAAGTGGCATACGATAGGTCCTGGTGCAATGAAGTTTGGGCCAAGATGTTTAAATTGTTGCCAAACAACACAAACATTCCCACACACAAGACCATAAGTACAAGCTTTGTGGGGGTCAACATTTTTATCTTATTGTCTGAACTAAGTCCAGCATTTGACATGAACTTGTACCCAAGTAAAGTCAGAATTTCTCTTATTTGTTTTTTGAGTAAGAGCGGTCAGGGGTGATTGCTTTGGTTTGTGATTAACCCAGAGGTTGTGAAACCAACAGTTACCTTCACGAGGCAATCATCAACTGTTTCTGCAACACTTTAGGTCTACCCGTTTTTTATGAGACTGGGTGTCCAGCCTTGAAACCGTACTTTAACAGAAAATAAAATAACAAAACTATCCAACCTCTAAATTTTGTACATAAAGCAAAGTACCAGGAACAGGGCACTGAAGACTACTCCACCACAGCTATCGCAACGTGACCTCGACACTTGTTACATTACTCAGGGATTCAATCCAATCATTTCCAGAACCTGCACAGACCACTGCATCTACTTGCACAGAGGAATAATCATATCTTTGAATACAGTGCAGTGTAAATGTAGGATCTGCATGAAAATACGGGTTTGTTTCTTTGTTGCCTTCTTTGTGCATGAGGCAAAAGTGGGCATCTGACAAAAACACCTGAAATGGCACTCCATGCTTACAGAGCTATAAATTGTGGTAATAAATATGTGGATTGTTAAAGCTATAAATGCTGCTTATTTAGTCATTTGGATGCAAAAGAAACAAGTCCAAGTCTGCAAAGGTTATCCAATAAAGAATATCTTAAATCAACCTAACTAAAGCTTTAAAACTTGTATCTTACTCAGGCTAAATTTTTATATCGCATCAAATGGCCCGTATTTGATATAGCGCATTCCAGAGTCCTGGAACTCCCAAGGCACTTTACAACACAGTAATTAAATTATCATCTGTATTTAACCAAACACCCTTAATATTCATACAGAATTTTAAAGTGTTGGTTAAAAAAGGACCTTTGTTTATCATTTCTCTAGTTGCGCAATTTCTAAATTGGAAATTGTTTACAGTTACTCCCATCAATGATTTATCTCAATCTCCCAAATTAAAAGTCAATCAATTGTGAGAAGCAGGTACCCACTCTGATTTCACATAATTCAATATCAAAAGTGAAACCGTCCATTGATCCAGGCAAGACATTTTAAGAAACAGCTTAAAATAATAGACCGTGGTAATCAGGTCTTCAAATTCCTCTTTGAAACCAGGAATATTTACCACCAATAGTCTCCAGAAAATCTCTAATTTTGCAACCATTCATCTACTACAATGAACCCAACAAAATTACTTTATAAATATAATATAAAACAAAGCAGAAAACTATTTTACAAGGGTATCTTATATTGGTTAAACTGGCAAAAATACGAATTATTGACTATTTGCACTTTAGGTATGAAGCCTTTATCCCAACATCTTAGTGGAGCCAATTTTAAGGACCTTTACCTAGTGATGCCTGACGCCCATTATGGCGTTTCTGGTGGGTATTTTTGAGAACACAGTGGTGGTTTAGGTTGATTTATTTCACTGTGGGTGCTGGTTACACTTACAGGTAGTAGGTGAAAGTCCCGAGCCCGGTCGGGACGGTGGTTAGTCCTCTCCCGGAGCAGTCTGCTCCCCCATCTTCATCGCAGCTGCATGAGGGCGAGCATACGGCCGTTGACTGCCCTTGACCGGAGACACTGTGGCGAATTAAACACCACAAACACATCCAAAACAAATCCACACGCATTTTCTCGTCGTTTCTTCAGGTGGGAGCGGTGGGGAATAAAAACGGGTGCCTTTGTTTGTGGTTTGAGTCTACTCCGCACGTCGACTTCTCATGTGGTCGGTCGGCTAAGGCACGAACAGATGAAGCCCAGCCGTATCTAACGTTCATTCACGAGCTCGACGAAAAAAGATGCACGCGAGCTCCGGAACCAGCTTAAAACCCAAACGAAGACGAGCGAGTTACCTCAGAGCGAAGCATTTCTCAGCCCCGCTTTTATCGCATTTGTCCTTAAAGTAGCAGGAGCGGCAGGGTACCTTGCGTTTTTTTGCGTTTTCGTTGTCCCATTAAATAGCAAAAACATTAATAGTAACTAGCAACGCGCCGTCGTGCGTCGCTGGAAGAGAGGTTGAGTCTGTAGCGGTGGAAAACGTTCGGCTAAACTCACACCGGACAATGTTTTGCGTCCTGGTTTGTTTCCTTGCAGGAGGGTACCGTCAGTTTGCAGCCATTCCTCGCGTTTCCCCGCTCTGCTCCTGACATCAACAGCATGTTTGTAGCTCGACAGGCACCCTACCGGACAACCTGCAGCAGCAGCACTGGGCCCCCGGCCTGCTCAGCCCTCAAAACCTGCGTTGCAACGTCAGAGTCTGCCAAGCAGCGCACACTCCCAGACCACAAGTTACAACACAGTCAGGTAAAACATTTCTGCAGGGCCTTTACGACTGCAGATGTTTGTCTCTGCATGTGAAGATAGGTATTCTAGCAGCTCGACAACCTGGCTTTTCTTGTCTTTTATTTGCAGATGTGACAATTCAGACATTTTTCTTTTCTTTGTAATAAAGGGTCACTTAAAACTCACCCATGCAACCACGTTGTATCCAGTGGCGGATTTAGCTATTTGGGGGTCCAAGGCGAACACAGACATGCGGCCCCCTTGCACAAAATTTTTGACAATCTTACCTTTAACTGGATTTGCAAAACTCTCCCTTCTTCTGCCATGAGTTTATTTCCCTTTTTATTAGTCCTCTTTTTTCTGTCTTTCCTTCTCTTTAAGTGCTTTCAATATTTGCTCTACTTTCTTCTTCATGCCAGTGCTCCTGTGCTTTTGCTTTTGCCTTTGTTTAACTTTTTTTTCTATTTTCCATTTTGGTCTGTTTTCTTGCCTTAAAAATTTTTCCATTGTCTTTCCTTTCTGCTTCCTTTTGACGTTTAAATAGAAAACCAATGTCACTTTCGGAAGTGAAGATAAAATCTTTTTTAAAGCAAGCTGCTTCTTTTTCTTATTGGAGCCACTAGGATAACTCCATTACATGCTTAATGTTTTGACTACCGCTTCGAGTTTGTTACGAATGCTCCCACCTCTCTTCTTCTTCTTATTTGTGGACTTATGATTACTGCCACCAACTGGATTGTAGTGGAATGACTACCAATCACTTCCTGTTTGTGCATCGAGTCTTAAAGGAATAGTCCAATGGGGCATTAACAGAGGGGTGCCAGCAGTCTAGGGGGCCCATCAACATAAGGGGGCCCCAGGTGGCCGCTGACCTATGCCTAATGGTAAAACCGCTACTGGTTATAGCACAGGTATTAATGCCAAGTAAAAGTTAGTTTAGAAAAAAGTGGCATGCAAATGCATGTTTAAACCACACCAGTCACACACTTTGAGATTGCTTGTAAAAGTTTGTAATATGCATGACTACAAATCAGACATTGGTACATCACATGATGTCCCCACATAATCTCCTCTCCCCTAGCATAGCTGCTACTTACCAAATGGCAGAGGTGTGACCAAGTCACTGCTTTGTCACAAGTCTTTCCAGTCATGTCGCGAGTCAAGTCAAAGACAACCAAGTCCAAGTTAAGTCCAAAGTCTATGATGTCGAAGTCCAAGTCAAGTCCAAGTCCTTAACTTTGAATTTTCAAGTCATAAACAAGTCATCTGTGAAACTTCAATTTAATGACAATGATAAGGAATAAATTCCAGAAATTAAGTTTCTTTAAGCTTCATTTATTTGCTCAAACAAGCAGAAAGTGCAACTGAAACGGATTATAAACAATGTGCTGCTGCATTTAGCAGAAAAAAATCAAACCCAGAACGAAGAATGATTTATGATTTTTGTCCATGTCGTGCCACTTTTGTGCTAAAATATCAAATATGCTCAAGTCATCATCAAGTCGACAGATGCAAGTCGATTCAAGTCGCAAGTCACTGGCGTTCAAGTCCGAGTTGAATTGTAAGTCTTTATAGATTTTATCAAGTCAAGTCAGAAGTCATTAAAATGACACAAGTCTGACTCAAGTCCAAGTCATGTGACTCGAGTCCATGCCTCTGCCAAATGGCCAGATTTATGGTGGTTCTTTCCTCCTGATAGAAGGGTTTGAAGTTTGCTGAACTTACGGCCATTTTACTTCTGCTTTTCTCTGTGTACGGTTCTATTATATCAATTTGGTGATGTAGTTGTAGTTTTCTACATATTTTCACACAAAATCTAAAATAACGTTTCCCCCCATAAGCACTTTCTTTGCATGAAAATGTGTCTTTAAAATGCATGGACACCATATGTGAAATCCATGGCACATAAACAAAATTAGAAAAAAGCGTTTTTTGCCCCATTGATTTTCATTCTTCCGGGAACCCATGGTCCGAAGGTAGATGGGCATGACTTAGGCTCCTTATATACTGTACATGAATAAGTAGACACCCCATTAAGCACTGGAGATCATCACAGCGTCACCTCCATATTGGGTGGGTTCCTCACTCTCTCTAAATCCAACTGGAGTCAACACAGGGTGGGAAACTAAGCCCATTTTTTTTTTGTCCAGCCTAGGTTGCAACAATGGGCGCATTATTGAAAACACATCACCTGGGTTTACCGTTGGCTTTTCTAGCCTACCTGTTGGGATGTAATCTAGGTAGTATTTATATTTTAACTATCATGCCATATCATATGTCTGATTTTTGAGAAATAGCATAATAAAATGGGTGTTTTAGTTGGGAAAACACGATCATCACTAGAAATAAATGCACTGGGGGCGAATGGGAACTGTAGCGGAAATCCACATTATTCTCAGATTAATTTTCGTCGGGTTCTCTCAAAAGTTATGGTAAAACTCAGGGGCAACTCCGTTGTTTTGTTTTGATCTTCTACGTGAAACCGGAAGTCGGCTTGGTCCGGTCGAGTTTTCACACTAAGTGTTAAAACTAATTTGGAGCAATTTTTCTGATTCAACTTCGTTTTGGATAATTTGGACCTGCGATCTGGATTGCACATTTTGGGGCAGGCGAAGTGAAGGAACTTAAAGTCAAGCCACTGTAGAGGAGCACATTATCCTCACCTACACAGACGACCGTTGACCGACTCGGGGCCAGAAGCCTCTTCACATGAGCGAGGACTTGAAGGCTGCCCCAGCCCTTTGGCCACCCTTGGCGACAAGGAGAAAGGTCTGTGAATCATTTTCATCTGGCTGACTTTTCTGCTAAGCCGATTCGTGAATTCAGATTATCCCATTTTCATGGTGTGTTTTGTTTCGATCCAAATTCACGTTTAGCTCTCAAGATTTACCCTTCTTTATCTGCCGCAATGAATCCTTATTTGCTTAAACACTCACACACACACACCAACTCTCATTTACATTCACACACACATACACACACACTCCCCATAAACTCACATGAAAATTCATGTGTTCCCCCTTTAGAAATTATTCCCCATTTTACTATAATCTTTTGTGTCACCAAATTTCCACTTTATTACAGATCAGTTATTTCATGTCACTGCTATAAAGCTTTGGATTTAACCATTTTCTTAATTCCATGCATGAAACTATAAGATGTGTTTCATCCATTTTCAATGTATTAACAGATGTTTGTAATAAATTCACCAAAAAGTAAATAACGCCTGATCATTCCTAGCGATCTCGAGAATAGTAGGCTCATTCTGGCAAGAATTCATCCTTTAGATTAAGTTGTGGTGTTAAATTTGAGACTTATTACACTGAACAAATCTGAATATCAGTGTAAGTGTTCCAAGTTCACACGAAGAAAGACTTGGTGGTGCCCCGAGTAATTAATATAAGATTATAAACGACTAAACAAGCTAAATCTACACCATATTTGATACATATAGATATAAATCTTTAGTTTTTGCTATAGAACCCATCCAAGATGGCAGCCCGCTGCTGTGCCAGCTCCAATAGGCAGCATCACTCGATGGGGTGTCTTGGTACAGTACAAGCCAAAAGTTTGGACACACCTTCTCATTCAATGTGTTTTGTTCATTTTCATGACCATGACCATTTACAAAGGGGGCAACAAGTGCTAAACTCTTCTGGGAACTCCTTCAAGACTGTTGGAAAACCATTTCAGGTGACTACCTCTTGAAGCTCATCAAGAAAATGCTAAGTTAATCAATTTTTCTCTGGGATTAATAAAGTACTTTTGAATTGAATTTAAATTGAATTGAATTGAAGAGTGTGCAAAGCAGTAATCAGAGCAAAGGGTGGCTTTTTGATTTTGGAGGAAAATAGATTATAAAACATGTTTTCAGTTATTTCACCTTTTTGGGTTAAGTACATAACTTCACATGTGTTCATTCATAGCTGTGACGCCTTCAGTGAGAATCTCCCAATGCAAATGGTCGTGAAAATAAAGAAAACGCATTGAATGTGTCACGCGCGTGCCTGGCGAGTGGAGCGGAGGTAGGATCCAAATGCGGGGAGGAAGAAGGCGAACAGGTAAGAACGTTTGACATGAGTTTATAGGAGACACGCTGGACACTGAAACAATGACTCGACACAGGACACAAAACAGACGGGGTTTAAATACAGGAGGACCGGGAGCTAAGGTGATTGGGAAACAAGAAGCAGGTGGGAGTAATTAACGAGACACAGAGCTGAACTAGACAGGGAGACAGGACAGGGTGTGACAGTACCCCCCCCCCCCCCCCCCTCAACGGGCGGATCCCAGACGCCCACAGGACCAAGGAACAGGGCGAGAGGAGGGGGACCCGGAGGGAGGGCCCAGAAGAACCGAGGGACCGCCGGAGAGGCTGCAGGGATCAGCAGAGTCTGGGGGCCTGCGCCTGCAGCAGATGAGGAGGCGACGGACCCTTGGAGGCCGGCGCCTGTGGCAGATGAAGCGGCGACGGACCCTTGGAGGCCGGCGCCTGCGGCAGAAGAGGAGGCGATGGGCCCTTGGAGGCCGGCGCCTGCGGCCGAATAGGAGACGAGGACGGACCCTTGGGGGCCTGCGTCTGCGGCAGAGGAGGAGACGAGGACGGACCCTTGGGGGCCTGCGTCTGCGGCATAGGAGGAGGCAAGGACGGACGCTTGGGGGCCTGCGTCTACGATAGAGGAGCCCTGCAGGCTGGGCCGGTGACAAAGTCTCTGCAGGCTGGGCCGGTGACAGTCTCTGCAGGCTGGGCCGGTGACAAAGTCTCTGCAGGCTGGGCCGGTGACAAAGTCTCTGCAGGCTGGGCCGGTGACAAAGTCTCTGCAGGCTGGGCCGGTGACAAAGTCTCTGCAGGCTGGGCCGGTGACAAAGTCTCTGCAGGCTGGGCCAGTGACAAAGTCTCTGCAAGCTGGGCCAGTGATAGTCTCTGCAGGCTGGGCCGGAGCGACCTTCAGAACCACCATCGGAACCAGAGACGGTGGAGACGTTGGACTGGAAGGAGCGTCGACACCTGGAGTGAAGAGAGCATCCTCAGACAAGGTGATGTCATCAGACGAGCCAACGACTTCAGAGGAGGCGACGTCATCAGATGAGCCGACGACTTCAGGGGAGGCGAAGTCATCAGACGAACCGACGACTTCAGGGGAGGCGACGTCATCAGACGAGCCGACGACTTCAGAGGAGGCGACGTCGTCAGATGAGCCAACGACTTCAGAGGAGGCGACGTCATCAGATGAGCCGACGACTTCAGGGGAGGCGACGTCATCAGACGAACCGACGACTTCAGGGGAGGCGACGTCATCAGACGAGCCGACGACTTCAGAGGAGGTGACGTCGTCAGACGAGCCGACAACTTCAGAGGAGGCGACGTCAGACGAGCCGACTTCAGAGGAGGCGTCGTCAGACGAGCCGACGTCAGAGGAGGTGACGTCAGACGAGCCGACGTCAGTGGAGGCGACGTCAGACGAGCTGACTTCAGAGGAGGCGACGTCAGACGAGGCGACGTCAGACGAGACGACGTCAGACGAGCCGACTTCAGACGAGGCAACGTCAGACGAGCCGACTTCAGACGAGCCGACTTCAGACGAAGCGACGTCAGATGAGGCAACTTCAGACGAGGCGACGTCAGATGAGGCGACTTCAGACGAGCCGACTTGGGGGGGCGACTTCAGACGAGCCGACTTGGGGGGTGACTTCAGACGAGCCGACTTGGGGGGCGACTTCAGACGAGCCGACTTGGGGGGCGACTTAAGATGAGCCGACTTGGGGGGCGACTTAAGATGAGCTGACTTGGGGGGCGACTTCAGACGAGCCGACTTGGGGGGGCGACTTCAGCCGAGCTGACTTGGGAGGTGACTTCAGCCGAGCCGACTTGGGAGGCGACTTCAGACACGTCGACTTGAGCGAGACGACTTCAGACACGTCGACTTGGGAGACGACTTCAGACACGTCGACTTGGGAGACTACTTCAGACACGTCGACTTGGGAGACTACTTCAGACACGTCGACTTGGGAGACGACTTCAGACACGTCGACTTGGGTGACGACTTCAGACACTTCGACTTGGGTGATGACTTCAGACACGTCGACTTGGGTGACGCCTTCAGACACGTCGACTTGGGTGACGACTTCAGACACGTTGACTTGGGTGACGACTTCAGATACGTCGACTTCAGGCCCGGGAGCGTCGACTTCAGAACAGGAAGGGGCGTCGACTTCAGAACAGGAAGGGGCGTCGACCACAGGATAGGAAGGGGCATCGACTTCAGAACAGGAAGGGGCGTCGACCACAGGACCGGACCAGGCGTCGACCACCATCGACTTCTGGTCCTGGGGGCGTCGGCTTTGGGTCCGAGGGCGTCAACTTCTGGTCCTTCGATTTTCGGACCGTCGACCTCTGGACCGCTGGTCTCTGGACCGGAACCGGAACCGTCTACTTCTGGTCCGGGGGCGTCTGCTTCTGGCCCGGGGGAGTCGGCTTCTGGTCCCTCGTCTTCTGGACCGCCAACTTTTGGACCGGATCTGGTACCATCTGCTTCCGGGCCGGTACCCTCTGCCTCTGGGCCCGCTCCGTCGGCCTCTGGGCCCGATCCGTCAGCTTCTGAGCCGGTGGCAGAGCCGCTGCTGGGAGAGCTGGGAACGATGAGGAGAGGAGGGAGGTCAGATCGTCCAGCTGTAGCTCCCTGAGGCTGAGCGTCTGATGGAGCTGGACCAGCTCAGCCCGCTGACCGGCGAGCTCCGCTAGGTGAACCCCGGGCTCGCTCCTCTGGCCCTGAGACGAGGAGGATAGAGCGTCCAAGTGAGACTCCTGGAGGCTGATGAGCTGGCGGAACCGGCCGAGCTCCGCCTGGAGCTCTATCAGCCGGGCTGCGATCGCTGCTCCTCCCCCTGCAGACGATGGAGGCGCCGGTTCGGCAGGAGACGGGACTGGTGGTCTGGCCGGGGGCGTGTCCGAACCGCCGCGCCAGGCACGGCCAGCGGCGGGCTCGCAGCTCCATCCTGAAGCGCGGGGCTGCAGTGGCTTCCGGTGTCTTTCCCCACGCCGTGGACCGACTCCGGGGGAGCAGATCACCAGCCTCGTGCCCTCATAGCTGGAGCGATCCAGGAGCGTCTCCCCATCCCAACTCCCGTCCGGTTCCGGAAGGGTGGTGAGGAACGCCGAGGCTGACGGTCGGGGACGCCGGTGGCGGCGAGGCGGAGCTGGGGCTGGAGAGGGAGAAGCCGGCTGGTGGGTCGGGGTGAGCCACTGGAGCAGGTTCTCCCACGGAAGAATCTCCCCGCTGGATCCTGTAACTGGTCGAGTCATTCTGTCATGCGCGTGCCTGGCGAGTGGAGCGGAGGTAGGATCCAAACACGGGGAGGAAGAAGGCGAACAGGTAAGTCCGTTTGACATGAGTTTATTGGAGACACGCTGGACACTGAAACAATGACTCGACACAGGACACAAAACAGACGGGGATTAAATACAGGAGGACCGGGAGCTAAGGTGATTGGGAAACAAGAGGCAGGTGGGAGTAATTAACGAGACACAGAGCTGAACTAGACAGGGAGACAGGACAGGGTGTGACAGAATGAGAAGGTGTGTCCAAACTTTGGCCTGTACTGTATTTGATGTCTGTGGTCCCAACAACTATGTTTGTGCTAACAGTGTACTAAGATTATTTGTATAAAAAAATTACATTTATAAAATTCCAATAACACCAAAAACCAAAACTATAATCTAAACTCTATAAGAGTTATGATTCTTTTTGCCTGTATAAAGTTTGTAATAAATCACTTTCCATGTGTGTGTGCA